>NW_007727289.1:223363-267815 GCF_000696425.1 Galeopterus variegatus | reverse complement strand
AGGGGCGGCCACATCGTAGAGGGACGGGTAACGGTAGAGCGGGAAAAAAGTGCCGAGTCACAAAACCCCGGAAGAGGGAGCAGTTAGCTACGTGCGTTTTGGCTTGCATGAAATGGCGGCGGCAAATTCGTGATTTGCTTGCAACATGGCTACCGCCCTGTTTATATCAAGAAACAGAAACTAGATACGGGAAGGTTCCTCATGGTGGAAGTGCACCGTAATGTGGCCCAACACATGAGGAAATCTGTTTTGAAGGAGAAGGATCAGCACATCAAGATCTTATTGTAAAGAGACTGTAGAATGACTTTTAAGTGATGAAAGGGGAGCAGAAAACAAGGAAAGAAGGGGACACTATGAATCAAGAGTCATTTGAGCTTGACAGGAGATTATTGGTGGCTTTATAAGAGTGGCTTCAGTGCGGATGGCGAGCCAGGGGACAGGTTGAGGAGTGAATAAAAATGAAGAAATGAAGACAAGTTTGGCCATGAGGAGGAGAGAAATAGGGCAGTAATTGGAGAATGCAGAGCAGAGGAAGTTGTGTGTGTGTGTGCATGTACACATTCCTGACCTCCTTTGTTTAGTATCTCTGTAATATTCCTATATTCATTCTGCCTTTTATTCTAGCTGCTCTTGCCTTCTTTTGGCTTTCTTTACCTTTCACTTAAACCAGAAGTCATTAACTATAGCCCACAGACGAAACTGGCCCACTCCCTGTTTTTGTAAATAAAGTCACACTTATTTATTTACATATTATCTATAGCTCATTTCCTGCTACAGTGGCAGAGTTGAGTACAATAGAAACCATATGACCCATAAAGTCTAAAATATTTACCCTGTGGTCCTTTACAGAAAAAAGTTTGCCAACCCCTGATCTCTGGGTCAGGGCTGTATTGTGATGGTTTTCACCAAAGATGCCTGTCCATAATCTAAAGGTGGTAGTATTCAGACTCCTTTCTGACCTGGCTTCCAACCTAGCAACACTTGGCTTGTTCTTCTTTATTCAGAGTGAACTGCTGTTTACTCTGCCTTAAATCTGTGTTGATTTTTCCTCCTTCTGGGTCAGTTCTTCCTTTCAGTGGGGATAAAAGTAGCTACCATTTTATGGAACTTAACTTTGTGCCAGGCAGTGTGTTAGACACAATGAAATGTACCATCACTTTTACTTCTCACCGCAATCTTCTGAGTTTGGGATTGGCTTTGTGGTAATAAATATAATTAATAATAAAACCTACCTTAGAAGATTGTTGAGAGAATTTATTGAGAGAATGTGTATAAAGTGCCTGACACACAGTAGACACATACTGGCAGATACTACTGTTTTTATTATGTTTTTCAAAGCAAAACATGCGAAATAGTATTGTTTATACCAATCCCTTCTACTCCTAATTCTGTTCTGCGAGACAACTACTTTCAACACTTAATTGTTGCTTTTGGTATTTACTTACATTTCTAATTAAATATATACCTATTTCTTGGGTTTTTTTTTTTTTCCATTTTAGATGTCATCTTTTGACTTTTTTTTTTCCTTTAAATTTTTATTTTGTCAATATACAATGTGGTTGATTATTATGGCCCATCACCGAAACCTCCTCCTCCCTCTCCCCCCTCCCACCCAACAATGTCCTTTCTGTTTGCTTGTTGTAACAACTTCAAAGGATTGTAGTTGTTATATCTTCTTCCCCCCCCATCTTTTGACTTTTTTGTTTGTTTGTTTCCGGCAACGGAATCGCAACCCTTGGTGTTGCGCCCGCACCTCGCTCAGCCAGTGAGCGGGAACCGGTCTATATGTGGGATCCGAACCCTCGGCGGGAGGGCCGCCGCGCTCCCCAAGTGGCGCACTGTAGCAATGTGCCACCGGGCCGGCCCCATCTTTTGACTTTTGAAGAATGACTGTTTACCTCTCTTACCTCCATCAACCCCACCCATGCACTCAAGAAACATATTTTCTAAAATCCCCTCTATCTTCCCAATATGGTTGTAATGTTCTTTTTGGTTAAATCAGTATTCAGTCCTTACTGGGTGATATAAATTTTTTTTTTTTTTTTTTTTTTTTTTTAAAGATGACTGGTAAGGGGATCTCAACCCTGTGCTTGGTGTTGTCAGCACCACGCGCAGCCAGTGAGCGAATCGGCCATCCCTATATGGGATCCGAACCCGTGGCCTTGGTGTTATCAGCACCGCACTCTCCCAAGTGAGCCACCGGCCGGCCTGATATAAATGTTATTTACAACTAAGCCATGTAGTGTATCAAGTTACATTTCCTTTGTTTTGTAACTTTTTGTCTCCCAGCTCGGTCCCAGTTATTACTTTTTTCTTTGCTTGTTTTCTAAATACCTATCACTGATTCCTCCCTCAGTAAAATACATTCCACAGGTATTTTGTCAGTTTCCTTTTTTGTCTTCAAGTCATTTCCCATCCTCCTCTGAATGGACTGGTTGTTCTCTAGGCAAAGTGTCATCCTGAGTCTTCTCCTCACATCTCTCCTAGGGATCTCCCATTTCATGATTCCTCTTGAGAAAAGGGTACATGGGAAGTAAATGTTTTGAAATCTTGCATATGTGGAAATGTCTTTATTTCATCCTTTGCACTCAATTGATAGTTTGGTTGGACATTGAGTTCTAGGTTGGAAATCATTTTCTCTCAGACTGGTCAAACTTTACTCTATTATCTCTTCTGGCTTCCAGTGTTGCTACTGAGAGCCTTGTGCCATGCTGATTCCCAGGCCTTTGACCCTGAACTGTATTTTCTCTGTATTCCTTGAGGATCTTCTTTGTATCCTTGACGTTCTGAATTTTCAGAGTAATGTATGCAGTTGGTCTCTTCATTCATTTTGCTGGGCACTCAGTGGGCCCTTTGCATCTATCTGGCAATTCATGTTCTTCAGTACTGCAAACATGAACTATTTCTTTTTTTTTTTTTTTCCTTTTTGTCTTTTTTTTACTGACTGGCAACGGGATCGCAACCCTCGGTGTTGCGCCCGCACCGCGCTCAGCCAGTGAGCGGGAACCGGTCTCCACATGGGATCCGAACCCTCAGCGGGAGCACTGCCGTGCTCCCAAGCGGCGCACTCTCCAGTGTGCCACCGGGCCGGCCCTGAACTATTTCTTTGATTTTCCTCTCTCTGTGTTCTCTGTGCTCCCTTTCAGGGACATATATTTGTGATTTGTATGTGTGTACTTTTATATCTTTTCCTACCCATTTCCCTTTTTTTTTTTTTTTGTCTGCTTTCTGAGAGTTATCTTCAACTGTATCTTGCAACTAATTAGTCTTTTATTTCTACTATCATATGTCTTATATTTCTAAGAGTCTCCTGTTCTTTTTTCATAAATGCTAAGCATTTTTTTTTCTATCTTCTAAGCCAGTTACCACATATAGGCTCCAAACAATTAAAGAAAGACAGTACAAGATAGGCTGTAATTAAATGTCGAAATGTTTGGTGCTGATAATGAGCATTGTAGGATAAAAGGGTTTAAAGAAACCAATGTCTGCCAGAAAAACTTGGTACAACATCATGGAAGGGGTAGGATAGGATCTGGACCTGTAATATAGGTAGGTAAGTCTGGGTAGGTAAGGAATGGTAGTGTTGAATAGTGGAAAAGTGTTGGCTTCAGAACTAGACCCAGCTGAGTCACTTTGAAACGTTGTATAAGATCAACCTCTCTGAGCCTCAGCTTCCTCATCTTTAATGGGACTACAGATATCTGCTCTGTAGATAGTATTCTAGACATTCTAGATAGGGTTACTGTAAGGAGAGAAGTTGTATTTGATAAGTGTCTGGCACATAGTTAGAATTTAATAAATATTCTTTATTCTGTAAATTCTTTGAGGCTAGAGAAAGATCTTCTCTAGGTACAATTCCTAGCACAGTGCTTGCTACATAGTGAGGTTTTACTACAGAATGAATAAGTAAGTGAGTGAGTGAATAGTGAATGAATGAATGGGGAGGAGAGAGCATTCCAGGCAGGCAGGATTAACAGAATTAACAGCAGGGAAGTTAGAAATGAGCATGTTGTGTGGGAGAAGACTCATAAAATCTTGGCTTAACTAAAAAGGTTTATATATTAATGAGAATGTATCTGGAGAGTTGGGCCAATACTCTTTGGAGGAGTTGGAGGTGGGGAGGGTTGACGGAAGTAGTGTGGAGCCAGTATTAAGGTGTTTTAATTAATGACCAAGTCAGGGGTAGAAAACATCTGATTCAGTTAGAAAAACTAGTCTAATTCCAGTTTTCAACATGAACGTTTGGGCAAGGGACTCCCTGAACTTGTAGGAAAATGATTCCTGCTCTGTGTACCCCAGAAGGTGGTAATAATAAGGATAAAATGAGTTGCTAGATGTAAGTATGCTTTGTAAGTTTGTGGCAGGAAGCAGGTACAAAGACAAATTCTGTTTATCCACATAGCTATAAAACCAACATGGCTTTAAATCTTTGGAGCAATGAACTAATAAGCTACAAGGTAGGATATGCCTCATCAATAAAAATATTTCTTCTCTTTCCCTTTTCCTTAATTTGGCTATATATTTTTTTCCTTTTTAATTTTTTTTTTTTCCTTTTTGTGTTTTTTACTGACTGGTAACGGGATCGCAACCCTCGGTGTCGCGCCTGTACCGGGGACCGGCAACAGGATCGCAACCCTCGGTGTTGCGCCCGCACTGTGCTCAGCCAGTGAGTGGGAACGGTCTCCACATGGGATCTGAACCCTCGGCAGGAGCGCTGCCGCGCTCCCAAGCGGCGCACTCTCCAGTGCGCCACTGGGCCGGCCCTGTTTTTTATGCCCAGATCTGCTCTAATCCAGTAGCCACTAGCCACATGAGGATATTTAAATAAAATAAAATTAGATAAAATTTAAAATTCACTTCCTCAGTCACACTAGCCACATGCTAGTAGCTTGGGCTACCATATTAGATAGCACAACTATAGAACATTTCCATCATTATAGAAAGTTCTGTTGGAAAGAGCTAGACTAGAATATATGGAATATGCAGAATATGTGTATATATCTGTATTTTAATATTGTATGTATTTGTTTTATCTTCTCTGGCCTTAATTTATAAAGCAGATAGGTAGGTGCAGCTTGTTCCTTTAAAAACGTTAAGCTGTTTTTCACTTATGTGGGCCACCGTTGATTGGTCTGCTACATCAGTGGCTTTCTATTGAAAACAAGTTCCCCAGCCTGACTAAAGTTAATGGATTTTCTTAATTAATGAAGTAGAACATTGGGTGACTCAGAGCTTCTAGCTTGATTGGAAATGTACTTGATCATGTTTTATCAGATGTCATTTCAGGAATGTCTTTTTCTTTTAAGATGCTAAAGAAAATCCTTATGGTGAGGATGACAATAAGAGCCCATTTCCCCTACAGCCCAAAAACAAACGCAGTTATGCCCAGAATGTGACTGTCTGGATCAAACCCAGCGGCCTGCAGGTAACAGTGCCATTTACGTTGCTTTCTACCGGGGACAGGAGGAGGCATTTGGGCAGGCAGCAGGCAATTGATTTGATTTGATTTTCCTTTCCTTTGATACTTAGTAATTCATTTACTTCTGTTTGTCATTATTTCCAAAAAGGATTTGAGATGGTCTACAGTAAGACATGTATATAGCAAAATCATTTTTTACAAAATTTAGAACAATAAAAAACCTAGACGAAGAAGGGAGCCGATTGAGCCACGAACCTGAGGCAAAATGGTAATTATATTTGAGCAGTTTGGCCTCTGAGTTTCCTGCTGCCATTCAAGAAAGAAACATTTTGGGTTACGTAGTTATTTTTGTCTGATAAAACGAAGCATATCAGTTCTTCTAGAGAGGCACATTTTGATGGCATTAAATTTTAGTGTAAAATTTTTCACATGCTGAGGCATTCATTAAATAACATAACAGGTGTTGTCTTTAACAACAGTTTTGAAAAAAGATGTAAAAGTCTTCTTATCATATGGTTATTTCTTCCATCTCTATGGTTGAACCCAAATCATAGCATTACATCGTAATTGAACAAAAACACTTTCATAGGAAGCTGATAATACTATTATCAAAGAACACTGCTTTCAGGCAAGGTACTCAGGGACATTTCTCTACTCCATTGACATGAAGTCATTTAAACCTGTTTGTAAAAATCAATTCTTGAACCTTCTTTCTCCTTTGAGCACCTTTTTTTTACATTTGTTCCCCAGTGAGCCCAACCTAAGCCAAACGAGAAGAGGCAGTCAGGTCATCTGACAACAAAAGTAGTGTCTGTTGACTGCATAGTCTCTTTGAGCCCCCTTTCCACAGAGACTGAACCACATCCTACCATGACTAAGGGGACAGAGGCCACTTCTTTTTGTTGGAAAATCATGGTCTTCCTCTTTCCTGCCATTCCTGATACCAGCTCTTCCTTGTCAGAAGGGTAATTAGAACCACTTCCGCTACCAGTTATAGCTGAATTATTCTTAAATTATTTTTTACATTTTGTTTTGGTCCTGAGTGTATTTTCTCATTGCAGTAAAATACACGTAACATAAAATGTACCATTTCAACCATTTTAAAGTATACAATTTAGTGGCATTTAGTATGTTCAAAATGTGCAACCATCACCACTGTCTAGTTCCAGAACATTTTAATCACTCCTAAAGGAAGCCCTGTAATCATTTAGCAAGTCACTCTCATTCTCCGCTTCTCCCATGCCCTGGCAACCACTAATCTACTTTCTGTATTTATGAATTTGCCTATTCTAGCTATTTCATGTAAATGGAATCATACAATTTACGGCCCTTTTATGTTTGGCTTTTTTCATTTAGCATGTTTTCAAGGTTTATTTATGTTGTAGCATGTATCAATACTTTGTTCCTTTCTATGGCTAAATAATATTCCATTGTATTAATATGCCATATTTGGCTTATCTACTTATTCAGTTGATGAATATTAGGGCTACTTCCATCTTTTGTCTATTATGAAAAATGTTGTGATAAACATTCATGTACAAGTTTTTGTTTAAACACCTGTTTTCAATACTTTCGGGTTTATACTTAGGAATGGAATTGCTGAGTCATATGGTAATTCTATGTTCAACTTACTGAGGAACTGCCAAACTTTTCCACAGGGGCCACACCGTTTTACATTCCCACCAGCAATGTATAAGTGTTCCAGTTTCTCCACATCCTCAGCAATATTCTTTTTTTTTTTTTTATAGCCATCCCAGGGGGTGTGAAGTGATATGTCATTGTGGTTTGGATTTGCATTTCCCTAATGACTAGTAATGTTGTGCATTTTTTCATGTGCTTATTGGCCATCTCTATATCTTCTCTGGAGAAGTATCTATTCAAGTCCTTTGTCTCCATTTTCTAACTAGGTTAATGAGTTCTTTATATATTCTGGATAGTAGAACCTTAACAGATACATGATTTGCAAATACTTTCTCTCATTCTGTGGGTTGTCTTTTCACTCTTTATAGTATCGTTTAGTACACAATATTTTTAGTTTTGATGAAGTAAAATTTATTTATTTTTTGCTTTTGTTGCTTATGCTTTTTGGTGTCATAACTAAGAGGTCATTACCAAATTCAAAGTCATGAAGATTTACTCCTTTATTTTCTTCTAAGAGTTTTACAGTTTTAGTTCTCACTTTCAGGCTGATCCATTTTGCATTAGTTTTTTGTATATGGTGTGAGGTAAGGGTCCAACTTCATTCTTTTGCATGTGGATATCCAGTTGTCCCAGTGTCAGTTGTTGAAGAGGCTAGTGTTTCTCAATTGAATGGTCTGAGTACCCTTGTAAAAAAAGCAATTGATCATAGATGTGTGGGTTTACTGGATGAACTTTGGTGAGACGAATTCATTTCTGTCACCAAAGGATTTCTTGTATGTGTTTTGTGTTTTTGGCAGCTGACTGGTACAGGGGTTGAACCCTGGACCTTGCTGTTATCAGCCCTGTGCTGTAACCAACTGAGCTATCTGGCCAGCCCCACCAAGGAATTTCTTTTATCATCATCAAGGCTTTTGAAGGAGGGAGGTTCTTTACTAATGTCAAACAGAACACTGACATTAACTCAGAGGGGAACTTCATCTTGCCACTGTAACTCTGTTCTTATTTTCATTTCTTTAAACATTCAGAACCATCCTTTCCCCTTTTTATGACAGATTTCTAATGTCAAATTCTTTTTGCCCTTAATAGACAGATGTACAGAAGATTTTAAGAAATGCAAGGAAACTACCTGAGAAAACACAGACATTCTATAAGGTGAGACTGTCAGAATTATATTGGAAGATGGTGTGCCCAGGATGTGTGCCCAAAATAAATGGTTCACAATAGTAAGAGTGTGGGGTAGCAGCATGAACCTGAGCAGGGATTAGAGCAAATTTTTTTTTTTTTTTTTTTTCATTTGGTGGCTGGCCACTGGCCAGTACCTGGAACCAAACCCTTGATCTCGATGACAAGGCTGTGTTCTAACCAGCTGAGCTAACTGGCCAGCCGTGGGCAGTGATTAGAAATGTATGACTTGTGCCTCAGTTTCTTTATCAGTAAAGTCAGTAGAAGTGATAGGTCCATTCCTGCCCCCAAAATCCATGAATTGGAAGTATTTAAATGGCCTGGTTCTGTACAGGAGCAAGGTTTCTCTGTGTTGGTGCTGCTGCTGTGAATGGTTGTGGGAAGTAGTTGAAAGGACCTGTGGATCATAGCCCTGAACCCTCCTCACCACCCCTATGAGTATCCAGTCCAACCCCAGGCAACCAGTATATGTGACTTCCTGGGATAGGGAATTGCCTAGAACATTCTTACTTCATCAGAGAAGATGCTTCCAGGAATGACTTCTAAAATTACGTATTTATGAACTGCAAACAGCATGGCCCTCCTGGATCATGTCTAGCTAATCCAGAACCATTTGGTGGGGAGAATAAAGTTACAATGGGTGGGGTGGAATAGGGGGCATTTAGGCCCACTTATTTTTCCTGTTTTCCTGGTGTTTGGCTTAAATTAAGTGCAGGATAAGATGTGCTGTGTCATCATTTGTGTCCTAGTTTGCTAATCTTGAGATATGGCGCACACAGTCAGCCTCAGGCTAGCATCTCTTCCAGAGAACATAGGTGCCACTCTGCCTGGGTGTTACGTTATTACCTGTAGGTCACTGTTATCTTCAAACCTAATTATGTAGCTAGCTGGTGAAATCAAGCAAAAGCAGATTTAATCAGAGTTCAACTAGAGAGCTTCTCAGCCAGCCCTCCCTAACTGAAGCTCATAATCCACACAAGCCCTGGATGTCCACTCTTTGGGTGCAGTCCCTGTCCCTCCCTGCAGAGCTTTCTTTCATCAGTTTTCTATTCAGATAACACACTTATACTTTGGCTGCCTTCTGAACTTTTCATTTTTTAACAGATGATAGTAAAGAAGTGCTCAGAGAGCCCATTTCTCTTTTTTGGTTTTATATAATCCTATGTATTTGTACAGGAAAGGGCCTCTAGCATCTGGCTGCTTCAGCCCTTGCAGTGGGCAGGGAAAGGGTTGTCCGCCTCATTTGTAAGTGAGGCCTCTGAGACCCAGAGAGACTATACAGCTTTCCCAGATCACACCATTGAGTGGTTGATGGGGCACTTTGTATTTCTCTGTTTCCGTCCACTACTCAAGCTTTCTTTTTGTGGCAATCTTTCCAGTCCAACTTCTCTAGAGCCTCCTCTGAACATGTTCATTGTTATTCAGTCTGAGGCCCCACCAGAGAGGCAGCAGAGGGTTCAGAGCCCTTTGAGATTTGGGGCAACTCTTTTCCATACCTTAATAACAGAGTAAAAGTAGTCCTCCTTAGTTATGAGTAAATGAAATGATATATGCAAAGTGCTTGCCACCATGTTTGGCATAAATGCTTATTTAACTGCGATGGTGATGACCTGTGTTTCAGTCAGCTCACTGTCTTTATCTAACTTCTGGTCTCCTGTAGAGGAACCACTTCCCAGTTATATCAGCACGGTCTCTTGTTACTGGCATCTCTGTATAAACATTTGTTTTCATATAAAAATGACCCCTAAAGTTCAGGGTCAAAGAGAACTTATTTGAAGCAGAGCACTAAGTATGTGATGAGGTAAACACATTTCAGGAATGTTGGTGTTTATCTTGTTTCAGGAGCTAAACCGATTACGAAAGGCTGCCCTGGCCTTTGGTTTCTTGGACCTGCTCAAAGGGGTGGCTGACATGCTGGAAAGGGAGTGCACACTGCTGCCTGACACAGCCCACCCCGATGCCGCATTCCAGCTGACCCACGCTGCCCAGCAGCTCAAGCTGGCCAGCACTGGCACCTCCGAGTACGCTGCATATGACCAGAACATCACACCTCTGCATACAGACTTCTCTGGGAGCAGCACTGAAAGAATGTGACTTTTGGAGCCTTCCTTCCTTTTCATTTCAAGTGAAAAACCTTCCCAGTATGTTCACCTCTGGAATAGTCACCCAAAGACCTCCTCCTGAGGCTGCCTCAGAAGCACCATGTGCTGGTTGGACTGATTCTGCTACAGTTTGGGAAGAGTCTGAGGGCTGGCTAGTTGGTTGGGCTTTAACTTTAGCTTCCTGGGGCTCAGAATTTTTAAATCCAAAAGACAGCTGTTGCTCCCATGATGGGCACGTCTCTTGATAAGCTTGAATGAATGATGAGCACAGAGCTCCTCCGCCTTCTTCAGGAAACCTGACCAGCAGGAGTTCTCTGGCTTCCTGAAAGCATCATCTCTTCCTTTCAGTTTTACATCTCAACTATAAGGACATTTCAAGCTTTTGTCCTTGGGATGAACAACCCAGACTGTCTGGGGCATGCTAACTACAAACCCATCACCACTAAGTTTCAGAACTTTCCTTAGAACTTGGGCAAAATGTGGTGATAATCCTTAGGAGCTTCTGGTTGATCTTGAGATATAGACTTTTAATTTTTTAACCCTTGACTTGGTGTTGTCAGCACCACGCTCAGCCAGTGAGCAAACCGGCCATCCCTATATGGGATCCGAACCCTTGGCCTTGGTGTTATCAGCACCACACTCTCCGGAGTGAGCCACGGGCCAGCCCGAGATACAGACTTTTTTTTTTTTTTTTCCTTTTTGTCTTTTTTCGTGACCGGCAATGGATCGCAACCCTCAGTGTCGCGCCCGTACCGGACCGGGACCGGCAACGGGATCACAACACTCGGTGTTGCGCCCGCACCTCGCTCAGCCAGTGAGCGGCTGGTCTGTATGTGGGATCCGAACCCTCGGCGGGAGCACCACCGCGCTCCCAAGCGGCGCACTATAGCAGTGCGCCACCGGGCCGGCCCCCCGAGATATAGACTTTTAAACAGCAACCACACATGTATAAAATGCTTCCTGTTTCTTTGGATTTTTTTTAAACAAATAAAATATTTGATTTTCTAATAAAATGGTTTTACTGTGAAACTAATGGTCCTTTGCCTTTTGATCTGTCCTATCAATCACTTGAATATAATTTCAACTTTTTAAAAAATTTATTTATTTATTTATATTATTTTTTTAAATTTTGTTTTGTCAATATACAATGTGGTTGACTATTGTGGCCCATTACCGAATCCTCCCTCCCTCCTCCCTCTCCCTAATTTCAACTTCTTAAGTGGTACAGAGTCATAAATCATAAGGTTTCTTTCCTTGTGTTCCATACTGACTTTCTCATTTCTGATGCTGACTGCCTAAGCCAGGTTTTGGCCAGTAAATTCTAACAGATTTCGAAGTCAGTTATGGTTACAATTCAACAGCTAGCTTCATGACCTTCGGCAAATTACGTAACTTCTCTAGGTTTTACATCATCAATGCTTTTCCAATTGCTCTCTGCACCGTTGATATAACTCCCTTAGGCTTCGACCAGAGCAACCTGCTGAAGTGCTATATAACATTTTGCCTGAACAAAAGACTTTTAACACTAACAGTTTGGAAACCATTAGATTAAATGATCTTTAAGCACAAGTTACTAGGATTTTAACTGTAAATGTTTTAATAGAAACACAATCCTTCACTTTCTCAGACAGCAGTAAAGGGGTCCGTAACAATTACTAAGAATACAGAATTTTACCACAATGATGCAGTATAATCTGCTGCAGTGCTGATCTGCCCAATTACAGTCAGCTGAAAGAACATCAGAAGTCAATACAAACAAGTGTTGACAGAAGTTACAAACATGCAAAATACCCTTCAGTGCAATGAATTTTAAAAAATCAGCCAGCCTATGCCAATCATGTTTTAGGTCAACCAAGTTTCCATCTTGGGCTCAGTGAAAAAGCATTAACTCGTTGAGTCTCCTTTCCCCTAGGAACAATAGGAATGGCAGAACAGAAAGAGCTATTATGCCTTAAATTCTTTCATACAAGTGTTACTTCTAACACTGATTTTACTTAGTTTACTTGGAATGTAATAGAGGAAACTGATGTTTTTTACAATGGCCTATCATGTCTAGATTTTTTTCAGTTTCCCTTTTGCTGGGATTTTTACCAGGAATCCTTGTTAAAAAATCTGGTGGTTTTCCACCCAATGTTCCCACTCTGTTTTCAGTATCCTACTGCAGACAGGTAAAAGCCAATCTAACACAGCAGAATAAAAGCACGTATTTTTAAGGTCTATTTTAAAATGTACAGTTCCACCACTCACTCGAACAAGTACACAGGTAAATGGACAGTACAGGGGAAGAAAGACTGACTTGGTGTGTTTAACCTATTGTAGTCTGGCCTACTCTAATTTTAGTTTCCAGTTTGTCACAGGCTGCATCACCAGCAGCTTTATTACTGCCAATTTAATCCACATACTCGTGTTCCCTTCTGACCTCTGTAGCCATTTGAGTTTTGAACTCTTATAATCTTACTGTTTCCTAAATAATGTTTCATCTTTCTTTAGTGTTAAAAAATAGTTCTTATTTAGCTAGGAATGAAATGATCACAGTGTTCCAAGGTTCTACTTGGTTTCTCTGTGCCTCTCCAATCAATGCCCACACTACTAAGCACTGTAGTAATAGATGTTAGGCCAAAATATATCACATGTAAAACATGTCCTCTAGACCCACTCTTAGAAAGGTTTCATCAATGACTGAGTCTACTTGACTTTCAAAAAGTCAGAGCCACCCCACTAAACAAGTAACCCCTTGGGGACAGAATATATTAGGACCTGCATGAGTCACTTTTAATAGCCTTTTACAGAACAATACAGTCTTGGATTTTTTCACAAGCAATAGATGAAAAGAACAAATCCCAACTGTAAGAATGGTCGGTACTTTACAGGAATAGAGCACTAAAAAAATACCTCTGGCATGTATGAAACTGACTGGACATGAAGTGAGGTGGGGGTGGGGCTGAGCATTTTGCTGTCATTAACTGAATACACAAGAATGAACCTGTCATCAGATATCAGGAATCCATGTCATGCAAATACTACACTAAGATAATACAGTAAATTCGGGAATGTTACTGGGGAAAAGGAAGATAGCCTCACCAAGAATTTAATCATTTAACTTTTAAAAAACTGTTACATCAGTGTAAGAGGGTAAAACTGTAAGATTCGTAGATTAGGCTCGAACTGGCAAGAAGCCATGTAAAGCTCTCTTTTTAGTGGACCTTTTTCTTTTTTTGTCCATAGCGCCGCCTGCGCTGTTTATAAAGGTGGCGGAAATTTATGTATAACCCTGAAAAAGAAAAGAGGCTGATTAGAAATGAGAATTTTTATCTTTGTCTACTTATAACCAGAAGCTCTTAGGGTGGGGACAGTCTGTTTTTCATATCCCACAGAACTAAGCTACTGTGGCTGCTCAGGAGGACTTAGAACAAATTATTAACAATGCACTACAGATAATCCAATTTTTCCTCAATAGGCTTGTAACTTAATTTTTAACCATATTTTATTATGAGATTTTCAAATTTACAAAAGATTAAATCATTGTACAGTAAACACCACCTAGATTTAAATTTAACTTTTTATTATATTTGCTTTACCACATAGCTATTCATCCCTCTATTCATCTCATTTTTTTAATCAGTACTTTATTATTTTCTATTACTGAATAATATTCTGCTGTATGGGTATGCCACACTCTATCCATCTCATTTTTGATGCATTTCAATGTAAACTGCAGACATCAACACACCTCATCCTTAAACACTTCATTAAGTTTAGTATTCTTTTTTTTTCTTTCTTTCTTTCTTTTACAGTATAATTAATATAAAATGAAACGCACAAATCTGAAGTGTAGAAACAACCCAATTTTGAATTCAAGGCTACTCAAGCATCTGTATTAAGCACTGTCTAAAAGGTACGAGATGGTTTACCAGGAAGCACAATTCAGTGAAATCAGGAAACACAATTTCAGAGTCAGAAACCGACGTCAGTCCCACCTGACCACTGACTAGTTCTGCACCTTCACCTTACCTCAGTTTCCTCATTTGTACAATGGGGTTAAAAACACATTTTACAGATTTGTGAGATTATGAACATTTATTTTAAAAAGTGCTTTGACCTGTGTACAAATGTTAACTGTTATACTGTTTCAAAACTGTAAACGTGAATTCAGGATTTATTTCATTCTAAAGAATAAGAGAAGAATAACTACTTATTCGTTATAGGCAGACTAAATATGAGCATAAAACCTTGCAAATTAGGATATTCAATATCAACAAGATGACAAGATACTAGGGTTAGTGCACATTAAAATATTCCTACCCCTCTAAATTTTTTAGTAAAATATTTGTGTCTTTCCAATACTCATTCCTCTCTATCACTTCCGTTACCACCATTTCATGGAGGCTAGTTATACTACTACTCAATTTATATAGTAATAGAAGTAAAGAGGTCTTTCAAAGAGTGCATTTTCCAAATTGAAGCTTACTCTCTTCAAGGGCCAAAACGTTTGAACATCCTTGGTTACAAATCTCTCTGAAATGTATTATACCCTTTGCTGAAATAGAAAATATGGAATAAAATTTAAACTTCTGCAAATGACCTAGACCCATAATGTGTATCATTTCACTGTACATCTACCATGTACTGATACCCCGAAGGGCTCCTAAAGGGTGTAGATCTCTTCTCCCCCAACACTAAATGACCAAGACCACTGGGATTTCTGGCTTCTTGGGCTCACTTTTTGTGGTCTTCTTGTCACTGCCTGGGGTAGCCAGCCTCCAAGATGATCCCCAATGATCCCTGCATCCTGGTATCTCATCCCCTTGTGTAGTCCCCTCCCACCCTGTACTGGCTGGTCTGTGTGATGGTGTGCCACTTCTGAGACTAGGTTATAAAAGGAACTGTGGCTTCGGGTTCTCCCTCTGATCACTTGCTCTGGGGAAAGCCATGTCATGAGTAGTCACATTAAGATGTACTGTGGCAAGAAACTGAAGCCTCCTGTCAACAGCTACAAGAATGAGCTTGGAGCAGATCCTCCAGCCCCGATCAAGTGTACAGAAACCACAGCCCCAGCTGACAGCTTGACTGAAACCTCATGAGAGACCCTGAGCCAGAACCACCCAGCTAGGCTGCTTCCTAGTCTTCAGAGACTGTGTGAAATGATAAACTGTTTTCAGCTGCTAAGTTTTGGGGTAATTTATTACACAGCAATATATAACTAACACTCTATCTGCTCTTGCATCCTTCTGTTGCTAGGAGACCAGACAGCTATACTTATTTAGGGCTACCTCAAGTCTTTTGTGAAATAAAGCAGGGACAAATACATAAATCAACATTAAGATGTATTAGAACTTTGGGCCGAGCCCGTGGCGCACTCAGGGGAGTGCGGCGCTGGGAGTGTGGCAGCGCTCCCGCCGCGGGTTCGGATCCTATATAGGGATGACCGGTGCGCTCACTGGCTGAGCATGGTGTGGCTGGTCTCAAAAAGGACAAAAAAAAAAAGATGTATTAGAACTTTGGGCCGAGCCCGTGGCGCACTCAGGGGAGTGCGGCGCTGGGAGTGTGGCAGCGCTCCCGCCGCGGGTTCGGATCCTATATAGGGATGACCGGTGCGCTCACTGGCTGAGCATGGTGTGGCTGGTCTCAAAAAGGACAAAAAAAAAAAGATGTATTAGAACTTTAACGCAAAGAGCCCTTATAGTTAGGAAGGCTCTTAAACTTCTCATATTTGTAATAATTTAGGTTTACTTGTTTTTCTCTTAGTTCTCAGTTTTTATGAATTAAGGCAGCAATGTATGGCTTTATATAAAGATAAATTAATAAGCAAGCAGGTTTTATCAGAGGAGCAGGGGGGCTTTCCTACTCTTAGGGAGAAGGCTTTATGACAACCCTTGGCTGCTGAGGCCTTCATTACCTTCTTCCTTCCTTGCTGCCACTTGTATTACCACCTCCCTACAGATACTACCCAGTATCTATTCCTGAATGAGGAATGTGCTACTGAAAGTAGGAAAAGTACAATGAGCTTCCTACTGTATTTTAAAAGAGCTCTTTACATTATTTTTGACAAGAAATACCTTATATTTCCAATGACCAAGAGCACTTCGAGAACATAATTCAACCACTAGAGATTTGGGAAGAAATATTTCCATTTCATAGCATATTCTAGTGGTCTGTTTTCACAAAGTAATCTATCCTCTTACTCTATACTACTTTTGGAAATAAGAATTCTAATAAGGACTCTTAAAACTTTGAATCATTTAACTCTACCCTCTAAGAAGTGACAGGAAAAAGTCTGTATTACAGAGTCAATACTTACCTAAAAATAACATTATAAGATAAATCTGAAGAAAAAAGGAAAATCTAACTTTCATTTTCACTGGATATGGCAATGTAAAACTGAATCTTCCTGTTTCATTGAACACTGGAATGGACTGGATCACTGAGACGGCTGCAAGCAGAAACAAGAGCTTGTTAGAAGCAAATGAAATAGTCACATCCAGCAACAGAACCTCCCAGCCTCTAGTCCTCAAGATTTCAGTTCTGGGTCTGCTGGAAATGCTTCCTCCTCCCTTTGTTCAGAAAGCTCAGGCCTCTTCTTTTCCCCCCTAATTTTCCTAGGGGAGAAGCCTCCAAGCTGTCAACAGAGACAGGGATGAGGAACAGTCATGGCACTGGGCTTCAGCTACCTATTCTATAAAATGGAGGGGAAAATCCCTACCTGACTCACTCACTAGGTGAATGTCAGAATAAATGAAGTCATCAGTAAGAACCTGCTCTGGGGGCCGGCCTGTGGCTTACTTGGGAGAGCGTGGTGCTGACAACACCAAGTCAAGGGTTAAGATTTCGGGGGGGGGGGGGGTTAAAAAAAAAAAAAAAGAGAAAAAAGAACCTGCTCCGGAAAATTAAAAATACCATATAAATGGGAAGTATGCTCTACATGACCACCCAGCTTCCAACCCTTACAAAAAGAGCTACTTCCCTGGAACAGTCTGTGTACCAGCATAAGTACTACGGAAGGAAGCCACTAGAAAGAAATCCCTGAAAAGTCCAAAAGGGGGGGGGGGGGGGTTAAAAAAAAAAAAAAAGAGAAAAAAGAACCTGCTCCGGAAAATTAAAAATACCATATAAATGGGAAGTATGCTCTACATGACCACCCAGCTTCCAACCCTTACAAAAAGAGCTACTTCCCTGGAACAGTCTATGTACCAGCATAAGTACTACGGAAGGAAGCCACTAGAAAGAAATCCCTGAAAAGTCCAAAACCCCATATATCAGACTAAGGCTGGCAGAGGGAGGAAGAAAGGACTGGCCTCTCGGGCACTGGGCACCCCCTGAAACTAAGCTATGAAACCCAGAGTTCCTCAAAGTACCTTCTGCCAAACATCCCAGTGGATATAAGGGAATCCACACAGTGTAACGAAGCCATGTGAGCACCTTCCAATCCATGTCAATGCAGGAAAGCATATAGAAGGGATATCTATTGAAAATAAGTAATTCCAATGTTAAAAGCCACTTCAGGTTCTGAATGCAACCCTAGAGTACTATCCAAGTAGAAGAATGATTTCTCAATTAGCCCCACATGGCTTCTCCAGAACAGAATTATAATCCTGGCCTATCTACCACAAACTCCCATCATGCTACTCCCTAAAACTTCAAAGGATGTGAACTCTAATGGCAGACTAAGTTTGGTTCTCAAAGGGACCCTCTTTGTTCAGTATATAGACTGAATGTTCAGAAGCTTATTGGCTTTATTCCTTGTTCTGCTCTATGTTACCAGTGGGTAAGGATGTCTGAAACTTTATCTCTGGATAAATAAATTATCAAAATTAAAGTACATATACAAAAGACTTCTAATCTAGAAACAGACATACTCTGTTTTAAAAGAGATACCATAAGAAAAGAAATTTGCGGGCCGGCCTGTGGCTCACTCGAGAGAGTGCGGTGCTGATAACACCAAGGCCACAGGTTTGGATCCCATATAGGGATGACTGGTTAGCTCACTGGGTGAGCGTGGTGCTGACAACACCAAGCCAAGGGTTGAGATCCCCTTACCAGTCATCTTTAAAAAAAGAAAAAAGAAAAGAAAAGAAATTTGTTTCTTCCCACACAGCATAAATTAACATTAAGGACCTATAATCTGCTTTACCTTTGTATCACGTATATTAGAGGGTACCCTGAGTGCTATGGGATACAGACGGTGGTTAAGACACAATCTAAAGCTGCTACTGCCTGTTCTCCCTCTCAACTATTAACTTTGTTAAAGTACCACCAAACCTAGAGCTGATGAGTGAATTTGCAAAATCCTTGCTCCACTGGACTGAAAAGGGAAGAAATGTAGAATAGGTATGGTCTGCTAAAGAATACATCTACTTTAATTGGATCAATTTTATTTTTTTTTTCCTTTTTGTCTTTTTTTTACTGACCAGCAACGGGATCACAACCCTTGGTGTCGCGCCCGTACCAGGGACCGGCAACGGGATCGCAACCCTTGGTGTCGTGCCCACACCGCGCTCAGCCAGTGAGCGGGAAATGGTCTCCACATGGGATCCGAACCCTCGGCGGGAGCGCCGCCGCACTCCCAAGCGGTGCACTCTCCAGTGCACCACCGGGCCGGCCCGGATCAATTTTTTTTTAAAGGGTATTTTTCTATTGAAAACTGAGAATGGAAAACTCAGATAAGAAGTCAATTCAAACTTCACTAATCTTGTAGTAAAAGATTCATTTATATCATTCCTTCTAAGTCTTGACTGTTTCCATCCAACCTGGACTGCTCATTCAAGTCCATGTTTCTTCAGCCCTTTCAAAAATTCTTCCATGTGGATGGGTCCTCTCTTTCCAACAAGACAGAAAGATCCTGAAGTCACAGTAAGATCAGTTTTTCACTTCTCTGGTTCACCTTCTAAGGGAGTGCCCAGGTTGGTATTGTGAGCCAATGAGTGCTTTAAAAAAAATCTGCCTCAACTTTGTAGCTAGAATTATCCACATATATAGTCCAAACCAAATGAGACTCTGTCTAAGACAGCAACTCCCTCAAGAAGGGAGCTGCTCCAGAGAGAGAGAAGTATTCCAACACCATTCTGGCATTTCTACCCACCTGAAAATTTCAATTGTGCTCCAAATATAAAACACAAAGAAAACCACAGCTTTGTTTTGCATTTCTTCCATGGTGCCAAAGATGATAAACAAAATGAAATTTCTTCCAAGAAGCTATTAAAAGGACCCAAAAGAGAGAAAAAAGTTAAAAATACATATACAAAAGCCACATAAATGTGTTATCTGAAATCTAACTCCACTTAACACAGGTAAATGGAAAAGATTGAGCTCAACTAGTTTAATCTTGCTCCAGTTTTGGAAAAAGTGCCAAAACCAGTCTTTCTGGATAGATAGATAACTTTTTCCTGTGTGTGTGTGTGCATGCAAATATACTGAAAATAGTATATTAAAGACACACACATTCAAACAGTTTAAAGAATGCTGCCAAATGAACATTTGTGTCTGCATAACCCTAGTTTGGAAATAAAGCATTACCCCATAAGTAACTACTATCCTGTGTTAATCATTCCATTGCTTTCCTTTATAGGTTACTGCTGTGTTTTTTGCTGTTTATGTATTCCTAAATAGTATATTGTTTCATTTTGCCTATTTTTAAACTTTTTGAAATCACACTGTATGTTTTACTCTGTGACTTGCTCCTTAGTCAGTGTCATGGCCCAGAGATTTATCTATGTTGATGCATGTGTCTATAGCGCACTCATTTCCACTGCTGTAAGGCATTCCCATGTATGATACACATTCTCCTCTCGATGAACACCTGGGCTGTTGTCTGTTTCTGGGTTTTATTCTGTCCCAGTGGTCTATGTAACTGTCTTTGTACCATATCACATGGTATTAACTACTAAATCCTTACAATGTTTTGATTTCCTGTAGGGTAAGTCCCCAACTTGGGTTCTTCTTTAAAAGAATATTTCTGGCCCTTTGCTTTTTCTTTTCCTTTTTTCTATTGTGGTAAAATACACATAACATGAAATCTGCCATCTTAACCATTTTTAAGTGTACAGTTCAGTGGTATCAAATACATTTATAATGTTGTATAACGACCACCACCATCCACCTCCATAACTCTGTTCATCTTGTAAAACTGAAACTCTGACCCATTAAAAAACTCCCCATTCCCCAGCCCCTGGCAACTATCATTCTACTTTCTGTCTCTATGATTTTTTTTTTTGGCAGCTGGCCAGTAAGAGGAACTGAATCCTTGACCTTGGGTGTCAGAAGGCTTGGCTCTAACCAACTGAGCTAACTGGCCAGCCCTGTCTCTAATTTTGACTACTCTGAGTATGTCATATAAGTGGAATCATACAGTATTTGACTTTTTGTGACTGGCTGATTTCACTAAGCATAATGTCCTCAATATTCATCCATGTTGGGGCCGGCCCGGTGGCGCACTGGATAGTGCGCCGCTTGGGAAGCACGGCGGCGCTCCCGTCCGAGGGTTCGGATCCCATGTGGAGACCATTTCCCGACGGCGGCGCTCCCGTCCGAGGGTTCGGATCCCATGTGGAGACCATTTCCCGACGGCGGCGCTCCCGTCCGAGGGTTCGGATCCCATGTGGAGACCATTTCCCGACGGCGGCGCTCCCGTCCGAGGGTTCGGATCCCATGTGGAGACCATTTCCCGACGGCGGCGCTCCCGTCCGAGGGTTCGGATCCCACATATGGACCGATTCCCGCTCACTGGCTGAGCGGGGCGCGGGAGCAAGACCAAGGGTTGCAATCCCGTTGCGGGTCCCCGGTCCGGTACGGGGGCAACACTGAGGGTTGCGATCCGTTGCCGGACACGGAAAAAAGACAAAAGACAAAAAAATATATATATATTCATCCATGTTGTAGCATATGTCAGAATTTCCTTCATTTTTAAGGCTATTTTTCATCGTTTGTATATGCCACATTTTTCATTCATCCATCGATGAACACTTGCATTGCTTCCATGTTTAGCTATTAGGAATAATGCTACTATCCTGGACCTTTGCTTTTTTCATAAAACTTAAGAATTTTCTTGTCACATTTCAAAATTTTTTAGATTGTGAGATTAGAATACATTTAATCTGTAGGTAAATATGAGAACATTGTTGCAACATTGAATCATACAATTCAAGAAAATTGTGTCTATATATTTACTTTTTGTGCTCTCTATTCTTTCCTGCATCTCAAACCATTCAGTAATTTTCTCTTCAGCTGTGTCTGATCTACTGCAAAAACTGTTCGTTTAATTTTAACATTTGATTACTGTATTTTTCATTAATAGAAGTTCTATTTGCCTCCTTTTCAGATCTGCTTAGCTATTCTAAGTTTCTTGTGTCCTGCTCAAATACTCAAGTTGTCTTCAAACCTAATTATTTTCTATTCTGTCCCTGATAATTCTAATATCTGACATTCATGTGGGTCTGTTTCTACAGTCTGTTGTTTCTATTGGTTCTTGCTCACAATGCCTTTTTCTTTGGTTTTATAATCTTTGACTGGAAGCTGCTCATTTTTTGGAAACATATCTGTGGGAATTCTTTGAGGCCTGGGCAAAAGTGGTTACTTTCAGAAAAGATCTGTGTTTGCCTCTGCCAGAGTCTAAGGGCAATGGCAGTTAAGGATCACTTTAAATAAAATTCGTAACTTGAGGATTTTTGAAACACCCAGCAGGTACAAACTCATATCATGAATTCATTTGGAGGACTAGCTTATGGTTATGAATTCTTAAAGTAGATCATTTCCTCTACCTCTGGCAGGGCCAACCTTTGAGCCAGAATTGTTTTTCTTATAGACTGCAATGAGGAGGAAGGCAGATTTATTTCTAATCCACCTTCACATGCAGCTCTTTGTAGTCTGTTTTACTGGGGAAGGGTTTGTTACTGGACTCCCTACTTCAGTCAGGATCTGAGTTTGTAACTCCTGTATCTTGTGATACTATAAAACTGAAGTTTAAGTTCAGTTGGGTTTGCAAATCTCATGGCAAAAACCAGTGTCAGTGCTCACCTTATCTGTCGGTTCTAGTAGTCACTTGGTTTTTGGCCTGTTCATCAATGCAGTTGATATTTCTTTCCTATCTTATCTACCATTTTCATCATGAGAGTTCATTAGGCCACCTAATCTGCCATACTTCCTGAACATAATCCTCTAACCCATTTTTGTAAGCCAACTAAACACATTTTATCTTATTACTCCACACTTACTTCACGACAGAAGACTTTTTTCACTAAACCATTTTGGCTAGATATTTAGCCTCTAACTCTTAGATCTTTTCTCAAAGGACAATAAAAAGGAGTGCTCATGTTCACCCACGTTTTCCTAGTTTCCCAGGCTTCTGTTCTATACTATTTTCTACTTACTCCTACTTGGTACCTAGGAAATTGCATTCTAGTTGTTCACATCCTGAAGGACAGAGACACTTCTGATTCTGTGCATACAGCAAGCCTCCAATATATGTTAAAAAATCCAATCTACTTACTACAGTAAATTCAGTTCCCATTTTCAAATCAAAATAAGCCCTGCTCAGGCCCAAGGCACTGCCCAACTCCAGGAGGTTTCACTCGCATTGTGTTCTACGAGAATAACTCCCTGGAATCATGCAGTGTGATGGCTCTCTACCTGTCCCTTCCATCCTGCCCTAAAAATTCTACCTTAACATTTATTTGTAATGGTTCTTGATATACAAATACTACTACTCCCTATCAGTGGGTCACTCAGTATCCCATTTTATTTTCTAAACTAAACAAAACAGCCTCTTTCCAAGTACAGAAACCCCAGAAATAACAAGGTTACTACATTAACCTTGCAACTGATACTCTTAGAATGCTATAGAAGGTATACCAGAAAAGGGCAGAGCTATAAACACAGTATTCCAGAATAGATTAACCAGCAATCATCTGGTGGCCCCTGTGCATGAGTAGGTGGTACTTTTTGGTATATAATCACATAGTTAAGAAACAGGGCAAGAAGGGTGAAAGACTTGATGCCCCACTCCTGAGAGCAATCTTCCAAATATTAGGAAACACCATAGATGTATTAGACGGGGAAAATCCCCACACTCTAGTCAGAAGAGGCACCTGAATATATAGAAGTCCAAAGTGAAAAGATTTCCTAGGTATTTGACTGCCTTCATCTACCTGAGGTGGCAGAAGGCCAAGTACATTTCTAAATAAGGAGAAGAAGGGTAGGTTTTTCTGCTCCTGCCTGAGAATCAAATTTCCCTGGTTTTAAAGCTCTTTTTATAACTTTAATTTCATGAGGGCATAAACAACGAAATAGACCTGAAATGGTAAAATGTACTTTGGAAAATGTCCCTGAGGTTTAAAATTTTCTTTCTTCTTCATATAAAAAAAAATTATTTCTGTGCAAATAGGTATTTTTACTAATTGAGACTTCTTCTAGCAAACTGTGACACATCTACTAGACAAATACTGGAATCTTTCATCCTTTCCACTCCCCCACCCCTTGAGCTCAACTATTCAATACCTGGATAAGAGAAGGGATCACTGGTGTCTTAGTGACTCCAATTGCTGCATTGATAGTTTCCACAACTGCCAGCATCTGGCAGAAATACATCATGTCAGCCACGGTGTGGAATGTGTCATAAAAGGACTCTATGAACGCAAATAGACATTAAGGGTAAATCAACTGACAAATTTCCACAGAAGTATTTCTCAAACTGGATAACTGCTTGCACGAAAGAAACTTTAGGAAAGGGATAACAAAAATCCAGTCAGATTCAAGTTTCTTAGCTAAATAAGCTAGAGGGGAACAGGCCTTGGGGGTCACAAATAGTAAACTACTGGTTACCAGAAAGTGAACACGTAAACCCTGTACACCTTTCTTATTTTTAAAAGGCAAGAAAAAAGTACACCTAGACTTCATTTACTTACTATATACAAAAAAATCTACGTATCAGGTACAGTGATAATGCTTTTCATCATCTCATTTAATTTAAAGCTAAAACTATTAACACATATATTGAATGCAATCCAGCCTTGTAAAATCTCAAAACCTATACAATCATAAATAAATGCAGAGGGAAAAAAAAGCACTGAATATGATTAGGTTTGAAAAACCTTAATTGTTTTTGTATCTTTAGACCCAATAATTCCTATTATGAGATTCGATCCTAACTAAAAAAATCTAAAATGATTAAAAAAAAAAACTTTTATAAACAAAATTGCTCTCTGAAACATTATTCTTAAGTGCATTAAAGTAGAAATGATCTAAATATCTAAGAGCATGGAAAATTTGAGTAACTATAGGATATCTACTTGATAGAATATATAGAAATTTAAAATGACAGTTATTGCTTATATGTATTAGCAAATATGGTATCAATCCCAAGTGGTTAATTAAATAATACCCTTTATTCTTCATAGTGATCCTCTCTTTACATCCTTCACATTCTTCTTTGCAGTGTTTCTCAACCTGAGTATCAATGACATTCTAGGCAGGACAATTCTGTGTCTTGCATATTGCAGAAAATTTTAGATTTCTGGCTCCCTGCCTATTGAATTCAAGTAGTGCCCACAAGTCACTGTGACAACCAACCAACATCCCCAAATTGGGGCATTTCCAAATACCCCCAGAGAGGGCAAAACTGCACCACGTGAAAACCTCTGGGGAATCATTATCCACATATTTGTAATCTAAATCCTCAGAGTTAAAAGGTTCCATACAAAAGCAAAAATTATAGCTGAAAAATTATCACTAATTTACCAACAACTTATAAAATCAGCCTCCATTCAAATATCCATTCCACTTAGGACTAAGCTTATTTGTCGCATCTAAGTCTCGGTCTATAATTCTTCCTCATTGTCAACAACATGAACAAAGACTGTAAAATGAAATTACAAATCCTTTTAAAAGATGTAAAATATTCCTGAAGTCAATTACATTAATGATGATGAACTCATCTAATTGCATATAAAGATGCTGAGGAATGAGGTTCTGGCAGAGTTAGGCCAGTTACCGACAAAGATGACCTTGTAGGAGCCTCAAAAGAAAACAATTTAAATATCAGATAAATAAAAGAGGCCCTTGCAAAAACTGAAGAAACCCTCTAATGTCTTTGCAAAAATTATCCAACTTATAATCCTCCTGCAAAGTCAAATGTGAAATTAAGAATGGTATATAGTGTTATTGTATATGATTCCACCAGTAAATAAGCTAAAAATTTGACTAATTCTTTTCTTCAAGGAATTAAGCAAAATTACAATTACAACTTAAATTTTGTTACATACAAGATAAAAAAATTTATTTTCATAATTTCAAGTGTCACTTTCAAGACAAAATTCACATCAAATATTTCTGTCATCATTTACATTGAAATTTTGGTATCCTATTTAAAGGTAATCACTTTAAATGGCATTTTTCCTGATCAATTATCATTGAAAAATGAGGACCTCCCATACTTTGAAATAGAAACTTGTGATTTGGCACATGGTAAATAAAAATTAGATCTTGTTGTTCTGCCTCTAATTTCATGGAAAATTTATCCTTGTTTCAACTCAAGAATACAAACCCAGTTTCTAAAATAATAGGAAGAAAAAATATAAAGTGCTTATAATATTAAAAAACAAGATACAAAATTGTATACACAGTATAATTATAATTACTTTTCTAACTGCTGGAGAAAAAAGGCTAGAAGGAAATATATGGGAATATTAATAGTGATGGGACAAAGGCTTATTCACCTTCTCCTCCCACATCAACATCCCTGATTTTACCCATTTTCCAAACTTTCTTAAATCAGCACATTACTCTTGTGGTAAGAAAAAAAGTTTTTCAAAGTACTAAAAGGTGCTCATATGCTAATGGAATATGGATTTAAATAGAGGTCATATAAATAGTACATTCTTTCAGGAAGAATATTTGGCGGTATACATCAAAATCTTGCAATTCCCACCTTAGGAATTTTTACTGAGGAAGTTATTCAGAGTATGCACAATAATTTAGCTATAAGGATGCTAACTGGACACTTAATAAAAAATTCAGAACCAACTAAATGTCTTACAACTGGTAAAATTAACATATGGCAATTCACAAAATACAGCCATTTAAAGTAATATTGTAAAGTATCTTCACTGACATGGAAAGCTGTTTATGATATTCTATTTGGTGAAAAACAAGGCTACATGATGTACTTATGTTATGGTATTATGTATTTTAAAAAATATGTGGGTTTAGAAAGATAAACACCAAAGTGCCAAGAATCTGTTGCTCTAACAGATGGGATTATGGTAGTGATTTTTGTTTGTTTTATGTTATGTTTTTATTTTCTGATTTTTTTCTGTAATTAACACATATTTATAACAAGAAAAAAAATTATTTGATAAGAAGTTTTCCTTAATTCAGAGCTTGACAAGTCCAAGAGTTTCTAGACAAGCCCATGAGTTTGCTGTTGTTTCCCACCTAGCCCAGGAAATTTAGCAATGACGTACATGTTCACATGAAAAGACAAGAAGATGTGTAGAATTTGCCATTCATCAACATCCTTTACTGAAAAGGAGAAAATTGTGGAGAGCAAACTATGACCCTGGGTGCCAGGCTGCAGGTCCTTACCACACCTTCGAGGACTGATAAAGGAAAAATTAAACCAGCAGCTCTACTCCAATAGGTGGTTAGGAAGAGGCTCGGAGCCAAAATAGAAATTACCAGTCCAGGCAGATTATGTTAAACACATAATCAGATGACTTAGCAGCTTTTGGACTGGATCACCTAAGAGCTGGCAGGATTATGTGGAACACTCAGACTCTATCCAACTATGTTAAGTTAAAAACATTAAGCATTTATGTATTTTAATATCCCTTTCATTCCATGGGACTTGTGATAAATCCATACTAATAAAAGCTGTAGGTGTGAGAATAACTGTTTCTGAGCCTTCCTTTGTTTCTTCCTTTCTTTTTTTTTTTTTGACTGGTAAAGGGATCGCATTCCCCGGCACGGTGTGGTCTGCACCACGCTCAGCCAGTGAGCGCACCAGCTATCCCTATATAGGATCCGAACCCGTGGCCTCTTCTGAGTGAGCCACGGGGCTGGCCCTGTTTCTTTAAATAAATTATCTGTAGACCTCTGGTCACAAATGACTATATGACATTGGACACTTGGGAAATTTTTCATTAGCCTGCCACTGTGCTCGGCAGAATTCCAGGGTGTTAGGAAGGCTGGAAAAACAAGATGCATTTTTTCCTCTTTCAAATGACTCTAAAGTTAATTACAATTCACCTTCTACAAACCTCAGATGGGGGCCGAGCCCGTGGCGCACTCGGGAGAGTGCGGCGCTGGGAGTGCAGCAGTGCTCCCGCTGCGGGTTCGGATCCTATATAGGGATGGCCGGTGCGATGCGCTCACTGGCTGAGCTCGGTGTGCCCGGTCACAAAAAGGACAAAAAAAAAAACTCAGATGGGGAAATTTAGGACTGAAGAGTAAAATAGTCTATAGGACTTTTTTCTCTTGTTAAAGTTTATATTTTCCATTACACTTACATTTTTCTCCACACTTACTTTACAAAATAAAGAAAAATTTTAAAATGATCCAGATTCAAGACAATTGAAAATGGTGTATTCCTTCCAATTTTTTTATGTGTTTCTCCCCGTTTATATGGTATGACCAATACATAGCCTATCATAAGTATTTTCCTGTTATCACAAATTCTTAAGATACCTTATATTTGCTTCACAACACTCCACTAAGTGAATATTCCAAAGCAATCCCTCACTAATAGATATTTAAGTACTTTCTAATTTGTCACTAATATATATATAATAATGCCATAAAGTGTATGCTTTTGAAAAAGTTTTTCTCATAGTTTTATTTTTTTTAGAACATATTTCCGAGAGTGAAATAACCAGGGCCAAGCATATGAACAGTTAAAGTTCTTGATACACTTTGCCAAACAATTTTCCAAAAGAGATGCTGGACTTATGTACCCTCCCACTAGCCATAGCTATGCCTGTTTTAGCATATACTATCTAAAAAAGAATTAGGTATCTTTTTTAACTTTTAAGAACTAATAAATGAAAAAATAAAGTTGTTTATTTTAAAATAACTTTATTTTTTATTTCTTTCACCATTATTGAGTTAAATATTTTTCTGTACCATGCAGATGGTGTGTCAGACTTTCAACTGCACTGACACAAGGAGAGGCACCAGTGGAGACCAAAAAAAAAAAGAGGTCCTTTCTCTCCACAAAGCACCCTCCAGAGTAATAGAAGAAGCATCTGCTTTATGATAATAGGGGAGGACTTGACCACACCTGTCTCAGTACTGGACAGATCATCTAGGCAACAAACCAACAGAGGAACAGTTAATCTATCAGATGGAGAGATCAAATCAATGGTTGTTAGATGGAGAGGGGGTGGGGGAGGGGGAGAGACTGGATAAGGGGCAAAAAGAATGATTTGTAACAATGAATATGCTAATAAAAAACAAATTTAAAAAATTAAAATTAAAAAAAGTTTTTAAAAATAAATATTTTTCTGCATATTACATTAGTTTTATTTTCTCCTACACAAACTGCCCGTACATGACTTTTGTTTATTTATCTATTAGCTAGAGTTTTCATATTTTTAAATCAATTTGTGCAAGTTCTTTATATGTAAAGAAATCAGCTCCCCCCATCCCCATTCTGACTTCCACCTCAATATGCTGTTAACCTTTAATGTTGTCTTGGTTGGGGTCTTTTTAGATATACAGGAATTTAGTTATTTTATATAGTCAAATGCATTGACTTTTTTTAAAAATAATTTGTTCTAACACTTCTAAGCTTAGAAAGTCCTAACCTTCCACATGAGGGTTTTATAAATATTTACTTACATCTTGTATTGTGATTTAATTTTTTGATATATGACTCTTAAATCCTTTAGGGGAATTTATTTTTGTACACAGCGTGAGAAGAGTCAAATAGATTTCTTGCCTCCCTCATGTACCCAAAGCTAAGTAATTTTCCTTGGAAACATTTGATTTCCCATCCAATAAAAAATTAGTGAAAAAGATTTCCCTGTGATTGACTCATGATTCCTCTTCTATCATATATGTACCTCAGATATAAACATAGTAAAAGAGCTATCAATGGGCCGCTTAATCTGCTCTATTAATTAGCCTATTTTTATGCTAATGCTATACTATTTTAATTGCCATACTTCCATACCAGGTAGAAAAAGTCCTCTTTCAATTATTCTTTCTTCCCCCAAATTGTATTACTATTTATTCTTCCAAATAAAATCTTAGAATACTTTAGATCAAATTCTCAAATATTTTCCATTGGCATTTACTTTTTACAATCTCCTTAGGCTCCAAAAGGGTGAGGTCCCTTTTGGACCTGCATAACTATGGCACTGAAGAATCACATCAATTTATTTAGTGGTTAATGAACTATTAAGTAGTGAGCAGAGAAAAGGATGTGCCTCTGACTAGCTGTGTGAATGTGAACTATTTCTTTGATCATCTCTAGGCCTGTTTCCTCAGCTGTTAAATGGAAAAAAAAATCCAGTCAGCTTGTTTCTCAAGACCATCGGAAATAAGAGAGATGAAAGGAAGAAAGTGCTACACAAATGTGGGGGGTTATGATTAATATCAAAGGCGGAGAGTGCTACCTTTGATGAGTAGTGGGCCAAACCACTGAGAAAAGGAAAGCTAGCCCTGAAATTTCTTACTTGCCTTTTCCCAAGATAAAAAACCGCACAGTCAGGTTGACAAAGATCCAGGAGAATCCCAAGAACTGCACAAGATTATACATGAACAGGTATCCTTTCTTCAAGCTTGTAAGAGCTGAAAAGCAAAGCAAGGCACCAAGCTGTTAACAGCAACAGTGGCAGCACGAGAGGAGTGATGGGGCATATCTGGATGACTTTAACCCTTCTTCCCACCTGGCTGCCCCTAAGCTCCCACACACAAGTACCTGGTCCAGGTCTCACCAGCCTATTCCCACAGAGAAATATAAAAGGAAAAATTGTGAGGAATATTGCTCTCCAAGATATGTTTTCAGTGGTCTTTCCTTTCACAGAAAAGGGATAAGTATACAGACATAACAAACGCAAGAAAAAAAAAATACGCCTGGCAAAGAATAACTGACCGTCTTAGGGGGCACTACAGAAGGGAAATAAAGTTCTCCTCAGCTCCTGCTCTACTCCTCTTAATATAAGCAAGAGCTTCTTCTTTTCTGGAATTTTTCTCAAGGTCATGTAGGTCAAACTATTCCAAAGAGGTAGAAACAGTATTTGAAAAAAATAATTGTGATATCTGGTCATATATTCATTCCACTAAGCATTAACTGAACACCTACAATGTGCTGTGAGGGACTCTACTGGGATGCGAGATAGTTACAACAGGAAGCCGCCCTCAGAGCTTACAATCAAAAAGCCATAAGATGAGAAGGAGAGTGATGAGTAATGTCTTGTGCAAATTTCAAGGTGAGAAAATGGCATTAAGTTGGGGAAGCGAGCATCAGGCAAGTCTCCATGGGTAAGCCTGTAACTGATCTGGGCTTTGAAAGACAGGTAGAAGAGGACATAACCCAAGGAGCACAATTTCAAACTGAGAGGCAGGACAAGAAGGGATATGAATTTTGTCTGCAGCCCAAGGTTCATGGAGACACAGGCAAATACAGAGCGAAGGAAGAAGTAAGGAGTTTAGGCAGAGTCATGGCTGAGTCAAAGCAGTGGTGTAAAGAAAAGGGCAGTTGTCAAGAGAAGAGACATGGTGCTCAGATTCTGCTGCTACATACTCATTCCTAGGCTACCGGTATTCTAAACAGACACCTGGTTGATGGTCAAATAATCATATTTAACTGTATCATCAATCAAAAGCAGCCTTATCTAAGGGGCCAAAAAATGTCAGACTTCTAACAACATTTAATTAAAATTATTTTCTTCAAAATTACAAAAATTTATTATACTTGCCCAACATAAAGAACCCCCTTCATCAGGAAACCTTACGAATTCAGACAAAACAGTTAAAGCTTTACTTAACATCCTAAAAATCCATATGTAAGAATTTTTACATGTTTCTGAAGTCTATCCCTTTAAAACACCAAAAAATTCATTTAAATCTCAAGGTGGCCTTTTAATGCTGCTGTTATTCTTTGCGTCCACAAACCCTCTTCCTTTCTCTGCTTTTCTAAAAGAATATTCCTCTAAATTAGTGGCTATTCAAATCTGTTTTTAAACCCCTTTTCAAAAGAAATCTTATTTAGAGTCCCAATACATAAAACACAAAAGAGAACTGCTTGATTGAAGTAGATCTGCTTGCTTGACCTACCCCTCCAAAGCATCTCTGGGAAGCCCTGGGATACAATGGAACGTAGTTTGAAAACCACTGCTATGATTTTCCTTACTTATGGCATGCCAAATAAGTGCCACTAAAACTTGACAAAGTTCAATTTAGGACAAATGAGGAGCCTTTATTTCATTCTGCTTTTCAGAGTTAGTTGTACACAGACCTGCATTGTCCTCCTAACTAGAATGCAAGCCCTTTTGAGTACAGGTGCAATAAGGGATTCATCTGGCTCTACATCAAAGGCCTAGCACAATGCTCCCCATACAGCATACCGTTAATAGCTGCTATGTCACTCAGAAGATAATACATTTACAGAGCTTCTTGCTTGTAAGTGGTTAGACAAACAGAAATAGAAATGGATTTTTATAAGTTTAATGAACAGCAGGACTATACAGAATACTCTCCATCTTTAAGGCTGACAACCACATTTATCTATGGCACAGCCCTTGTGATCTCAGTTGATAGAAAAACACCAGGCTGAAAGAGTGTGGCCTTGGACCTATGCAGTAATTCCACATGTCTATGCAAAATTTGGTTGCCTAGGGCCAGCCCGTGGCTCACTTGGGAGAGCGTGGTGCTGACAACACCAAGTCAAGGGTTAAGATCCCTTACCGGTCATCTTTAAAAAGAAAAAAAAAAAAAAAAAAGATTTGGTTGCCATCTGCCATTAGGCCAGTCCAGGAGGCTGAGATTCTTCCATTCTGCTACACCAGCGCTGGTGTACTCAGATGATGCCCAAACAGAAACAAAACATTAAAGGTAAGGTTTCTGATGTGGGTGTGCATAGCTTAAGCACTGGACATAAAGGAGTTCTCATAAACTCACCCACACTGTTCACTGGGTGAAATCATTAGCTCTCCTGCCATATTACAATCATTCACACCCCCACCTCTATCATGAGTTAACTGGTAACTACCATGGGAGCACTGCCAACTTACTTTCAGGGGAGCCTTGGCTTTCCAATCTGAGTTTATTCAGGCGTTCTTCTTCCTAGAATTTACAAACAAGTTTTCCAAGAGCATAAGTTAGAATTCCCAGATGTTTACAAAACTCTTTGTGTTGGATAAGTGATCTGACTCCCTCAAAGCCACCTCCTCCAGCTGAGTTCAGTGCTTCACTGGGGAAAATGTCCTAGCTCATGGTACCAAAACACCTGACCCCTCCTTACTGGGCAGCCTTAGCATCGTAAGATGCCCACCCAATGTTCAAAGAGCTAAACCAATAGCTGGCTTCCAAACTGCCAAGTGAGCAATCTTGGAATCTTAGAGCTGGGAAGGACATCCAGAAGATTTGTCATAGTCATAGAAACAAAACAGAAGTTTAAGGCAGTGAGTAAACTGCTATTTTATTTTTCAAGCCTTCTAGATTTTTAGCATAATTTTTCCAGAAGCTAAGATCATGTCTCCAACATCAGTAGTATGAATTCATATTTAGCTTAATATAGATAAAGATGGATACATAAAGAAATATTTATAGGTATATGTAAATTGGTTACTATGCATACATATACTTCCTTGTTTTGCAGCTGAGAGGACCTAAAAGCAATGGCATCCCCAGTAGCAGTGAGCGTACCAAGCACCCAGATCTTGGTTTCCAATACCATTATTCAATAAAAACAACAGAGCTCCTCGGAGAAATGGCTATTCTAGGGCTGGAGAAATGGCTACTCTAGGGCTTAAAATAAGCCTGGAACTGCTTATAGTTCCAGCAAGTAAGAAAGTGCTGAAAAAAAGTCTCACAATGACAGAGCTTTCTCAAAAAGACAGAAGAGCCAAGTAAAAGTGCTCCCAGAGGCCAAAGGTGGAACAATTTGAGCAACAAAATAAATGAGATTATATCCCAAAATATAAAATAAGTATCCATGAGTCCACACTGATATAAATGACTGAACAAATAAATAAATGGGAGAGCATAGACAAATCTCTCATGCAGAAGAATTTCAAGTAAATTATGCAGATATTCCACTATAAAAGACAGAAAGCATCATTCCCACTCCTTAAGTGTGGGCTATGCATAGTGACTTCCTTCCAAAGAGTACAGTAAGGAAATGGGAGGGGCACAGGGATAGTATCTTCACAGTGGAAAAACATGGCAAACATCACCTCAGCCAGCTGATCCAAGATCAGTAATGACAGTGATATGCCATGTTGACAGTATGTACCCTTGACATGACGTGATGAGAATGGCACTTTCCCTCTGTGGCCTTCCTCCCCAAAACCCATCACCTTAGTCTAGTCATAAGAAAAACATCAGGGGCTGGCCAGTCAAAGCACAGCCTCGTAACACAGTAACAGCAAGGTCAAGGGGGTTTTTTGGTTCTCATACTAGCCAGCCTCCAAAAAAACAAAAAACAGGGGCCGGCCTGTGGCTCACTCGGGAGAGTGCGATGCTGATAACACCAAGGCCCCGGGTTCGAATCCCATATAGGGATGGCTACATCTTTTAGATATCCTTTGAGAAACTCCAGGGCCCTTGGAATTTCCCAAAGTTATTTTAAAGTTTCAGAATTTAATGTTGGAAAGCTGTGTTAAATAACAAAAGGCTTAGAACATTTAATTGAATAAAATCATAAATTACTACAAAAAATAAAATCAAACTGACAAAGGGTTTGAAAGGCAAAGAGCACAAGAACTTATCATGATAAAACATGAGATAAGATCCCTAGGCCAGTTATCTAAAAGACAAAGAAAAACCTTTTACGGGCCGGCCCGTGGCTCACTCAGTAGAAGGTGCGGTGCTGATAACACCAAGGCCCCGGGTTCGAATCCCATATAGGGATGGCCGGTTAGCTCATCGGGTGAGTGTGGTGCTGACAACACCAAGTCAAGGGTTAAGATCCCCTTACCGGTCATCTTTTAAAAAAAAAAAAAAAGATCCCCTTACCGGTCACCTTTCTAAAAAAAACAACAACAAAAATTAAAACATCAGACAAATCCCAATTGAGGGACAGTCTATGAAATACATGACCAGTATCTCTCTAAAATTATGTTGCCTGGTCTTTAAATGAATTTGTAACTTTGTCCCTATTCTATCAGACCCTGAGAGGTATCTGAAGTGGCCGAAATAACTTGGGTTCCTCATGATTTCTGTCTTCAATGGCTAAATCCTACGGTCCTTACTAACCTTGGCTCTGAGCTCCATTTCTGCATCAGATTCGTCCAGCCAGCGGTCAAAGTCAGGGGCCAAAAACAATGGGCGTTTCTCCTGCTTGGTGAGTCTCTCCCACCACTGACTCACCTTCTTCTGTACGGTAATGTTTACCTGCCTCTGGGTCAGTCTGTACACTGGCTAGAAGAGAAAGTGAGAATGTGAGAATGCCCTCTTCCATTCCCTGAAACTATGCCATGCCGGTGTGGCTCTACAGAGAAGCTGCACAGTATGCATATTTTCCTTTCCTTTTCTGGTCAGGTCCTGATGCAAAGGTAACATCTAGACCAAGCGTTGGCATAGAGAACTGGGAAAAAGAGCCGTGTCTTTCCCTGATTCCCCTAGTGAATGACACAGGAGAAAATCACGATAAAAAAGGCAGGGAGTTCCTGGTTGCCCTGGAGGCAACTAACATGACCCTCCTGCCATAGCCATATCATGCAAGGCACTACATCCAATCACCATCTCAAAAGTCACCTTCAGCTTCCAGATTTTCCTCCCATGAAAATGACTGTCCCTGCCTTGAGCAAAACCTTGTTTTAGAAAGGCCTCTATCAAGGCCAGAACTACATTGAACCAGTTACAACTTTACAAGTAGGAAATCTTCCCAACTAAACTCAAATTTTTAGAGGCCATTACAGCTCTTTTCTCTGTATGGCTTCTCCCTTTGTCTCCAAAGCAAGCCCCATGACAGGTTTTCTGTCCCTAATACCACTACTGACCATAATGTTTTCTCAAAACCACTGAGCCCCTGTACAGGAAGACCAATTAGCTCAAGCCCCTAGAGCTAACTGTGTAATTCCAGAAACTGAATATACCATCTGTTGGCTTCTCTTCCTTTGTGTTAGAGAAGTTTCCCTAGGCTCTGAGGTAAGGGAAACTTCAATTATATTTCCAGCACTCTTCATAAAGACCAGCTGCCTTAGCCCGTTCTGGTTTCTACTTTGCTCGTTGCCGTTTTGGCGAAGTCACATGAAAGCAACCCCCTAGTGTGGGCTTCAACTACCCTATGTAACTCTGCTCTCGATGGATGCCACACTCCTCCGCTATCACTAAAATCAGAGAATACCAGAGCTGGAAGGGACCCTAGAGATTACTTAGTCCAATCCTTCACTTAACACATGAGAACACTGTAACTCAAAGAAGTAAAGAGACTTGTTCAAATCATACTGCTAATAAATGGCAAAGCCCAGATTCAATTCAGGTTCTCTGACTTTTCTATTCCTCTGCAGCTAAAACCTGGGCTCTCTACCAAATAAAAGAACTATATTGTTCTCCTTTGGTTTTTATTTTCTCTACCACAATCCTGTTCCCCATTTCACTAAACTTCTTATATTCACTTCCTAAAATGGAAAGGGAAGTGAGAAAGGTAAGAACATACCTCTGGCTTCACAAGGTCTAAGAATTCCAGGTGAAATTCATAGACGTTGTCTCCTTTGGCACCATGTCCCTGAGCTATAAAGAAATGTGAGTTATTGTAAACTTCAGCAGAGCAAAACCATCCCAAAGTCAGCTTGCTATAGTTCTTTCACACAAATATTAATGGGTCTTATCAAAATACGTGGGGACTTGTAAGCAGAGCTATTCAACAGCTACATAAGCCAAATCTTGGATGAAAGTTTATCTCCTTATGTCCTCTGATGATCAGTTTCACCATATTCACTTAATCTTCCAATGTGGCCTTGATGATACACACTGCAAGCAATAGGCAGGAAAAAGAATATAAAAGGCAAAGCCAGAAGTGCCACATAGATATAAATTTAACTTTCACATTTAGTTTAGCTCTAAATCCACAGCAGAGAAAAATCAGGTAGGTGTATCATCTTGACTGTGGTTAAGGAAAAGTTTCAGTGTACATGGAAATGCTGGATTGTCTCAGAGACAGCTCTGAAATTAAAACTTCCCAACCAGGGACAGAGAATGAAAGGAGAAGCTGACTTCTCCTTTAGCACATCCCAATGGAACAAGGAAAGAGAAATACAATCCTTCTCAGCTCATGGAGGACAGGTGGAACTGCGAGGAAGGTTCCTGTGCCCTGCCATAGCGCCTTTCCTCAAATCAAGCAGGTGCCACGCTTAGGTGCCAGTGACTGCTGGACACAGCAGCTGCTGGATATCCTTTCCCCTCCACTCTCTGACTTGTTTACCATTTGGTTCCCTCCTGGGATTCTCTTCCCTCATCTGGCCGTATGTAGTAGAACCTTCCTAATATTTGCTACAGGTGGCTATTATTTTCAAGGAACATAAATTGCTTTAGGTAGGACAGTCTATAAGCTCTAAGGGGCTACATACACTTTTATCACTTTAACTTCCTTTTAAATGTACATAACTCCCGGGCCGGCCCGTGGCTCACTCGGGAGAGTGTGGTGCTGATAACACCAAGGCCCCAGGTTCGGATCCCACATAGGGATGGCCGGTTCGCTCGCTGGCTGAGCGCGGTGCTGACACCACCAAGTCAAGGGTTAAGATCCCCTTACCGGTCATCTTTTAAAATAAATAAATAAATAAATTTACATAACTCCCCACAAGCCTGAGCTGCTGCCACCACTACTCTCATCTTGAAAAGCAGATACAAAAGCCAGGCTGTACTTTCATGCAAATATATCAGGGTAGATGAAATCTCACATAAAGTTCTTCACTCTCCAATAACCCCAAGAACTGGAAAAGAGAGAGAGCAGGGAGAATCCCACCCCATTAGGTGACAGTGAATACAGACCTACACTCAGGTAAATCAGTAAATCTGCTGATGAACTAAGAAAGTAGAGGCAGATTCACAGAATCAGGGACTATCAGAGCTGGAGAAGTCTTAGATTAGACATCCTCTAGAATGCAGTGTTTCCCAAACTGGTCTGCAAGTGTAATATTACAGAGCCACAAAGTCTCATCAGGAAAACTTTTATTTTTTGTTTTCATTATAATCTTTAAAAAAAGCAGTGTATTTGGATCATCTAAATGGCCACCTTATAATCAAGTACTGCCACACAAGGTCAGTGACTGTGTTTGCATCTGTGTTCACAGCTGCAATGGAGCCAAATATCATTTAACATGATCATATTTAATTCTTCACGTGTTTCTCAATCTGGAGTCCATGAGCCCTTAAGGGTCCTGTGGACATATTCTCAGATGTCCATGGGTCCTCAAGTTTGAGAAAGATTATAACCCAACACCTTCATTTTATAGGTCCAGAGAAGTCAATAACTTGTCCAAGGTAGTGGCAAAATCAGAGCTAGAAGAAAGATCTCCTGATTTCTAGCCCAGGATTCTATTCTTTTCACTGTATCTACTGTCTCTCCAAGGGCGAAGCTGAGTTTTAAACAAATTCTCTGATTTATAATCATATATTTCAAAACAATCTAGTTTGTCCCAAGAGTATCAGAGGGTTAAGCATCGATAAAAAGTGAATAAAACAAATAGATAAAAATAAAGAGAAACCACCACCATGCCTCCTTAACTGTGTAGAGAGTTGGGAACATTTGCCTGGATACCGACCTTTGAAATGCAGCACATTTTCAGTGATGCTGATGGCAGGGTTCTGTGAAGAGACCAAGGACATAAGAAGTCATTTTAACGAAGAGAAAAATGAAATTAAACCAGGGGCTTCTTCCTACCATCCTGTCCCCTTGGGGACTCGACCTCCTACCCTGTGCCTAGTCATTTATTCACATCTCTGTGTAGGGTTTCTCTGTCTGTCTGTACCTATCTGAGATTGTAGGATCCTGCAAGGAGGACCCTAAACTGCTCTAACTGTGCAGAACCATCAGGTACTGAATCAGTCCATTCGGATAATGGCAAATCACAAAAAGTGCTATGTGAGGTATCATGGGGGAATACACAAATCTCTAAGACTCAGTTTCGGAGGTGTAGAACAGAGCATTCAGTGGAACAGATGAGTCATCTCCTGTAAGAAGATATCAAGTGGGGGGCAAGGGCTTTTGCCACACCCCCCTGACAGCTGCACCCAGCCTGGCAATGATCAAGCCACCGCCGGAAGCCCCCTGGTCTCCCCTGTGGGAACGAGGGTGGTGCCACAGGCCTCAATCCCGCCCCTCCTCCTGCCTCCTTCCATCCCATTTCCTTCCCCTTTCCCCTCTCTCCCCTCCCCTCTCTCCCCCTCCCTCCCAACTGCTCTGCAACAACTTCATAGAATGTAAAAAATATATATATTAATTTTTTAAAAAGATATCAAATAGTTATCAAGGAATACATGTTCAAGGCCAAAAGCAGTAAAAGGCACTGTCACAGGAGCTAAGAAGGGAGCAAGCACAATGGGGAACAGAATGGTTAGAAAAAGCTTTGACAAAGGTGAGACCTGTACTACAACATGAAGAATAAATTAACTCCAACGGGGGAGGGAAGGGCTGAGAATTACAAGATTTGGAAATGAAACATGCTGTGGCTGTGGTTGTAACTTGGCCTCAGACTCCAGACTCTTTTAATCCCTAATCAAATCAAGACTAGAAGAGTTGAGAATTCCCCAAATTGCTCATTTATTCCTCTTCCCCTGGTATTTACACCCTTGTGTGGTCCCCTCCCACAATGATGTCAGGGCTGCTCTGTGTAACCAATAGAATACAATGCAAGCAATGGTTAGATCATAAACGGCATTGCAGCTTCTGTCCAAGCCTCTTGGACTGCTCACTTCGGGCAAAGCAAGACACCATGTTATGACAACACTCAAGCAACCTGGTGCAGAGGCCTATGTGGGGAACTCACTTGTGGACACCAACTTGCCAACAAAGTGAGTAAGACATCCTTCAAGTGGATACTGCCATCATACAACCATCATATGACCTCAACCATCACATGACTTCAACCACTGCTGATATCTGACTATAACCTCATGAGAGATCCTAACCCAGAACAACCCAACAGAACCCTTCCTGAAGTCCTAACCCACAGAAACTGAGATAATAAATGATTATCCTTGTTTTAAACCACTACATATGGTATGATTTGATATGCAGCAATAGATAACTAATAAAATTAGAATTACTTCTTTAAATGTTTGGTAGAACTCCTTGCTGAAACCACTTGGACCTAGAAATTTCCTTGCATAAAGATTTTTAACTACTGATTCAATTTATTTATTTATTTTTATTTTTATTTTTTTTCAAAAATGACTGGTAAGGGGATCTTAACCCTTGACTTGGTGTTGTCAGCACCACGCTCACCCAGTGAGCCAACCGGCCATCCCTATATGGGATCCGAACCAGCGGCCTTGGTGTTATCAGCACCACACTCTCCTAAGTAAGCCACGGGCCAGAGAAAAAATAAAGAGATAACACAAGATAATAAAAAGGTTAAGTAAAAAAAAGTAAATAAAAATAAAAATAAATTCCTGAAATGGAGATTCAGAAGTCATTAATTCTCAGACTTTATTCTTTTCTAATGTAATTATTTAAGAATATAAATTTCCTTTGTGTGTAAAATTTGTGAACAAAAAAAAAAGAATATAAATTACCTGCCAAATCCTACTTTGGCTGCACCTCTCAAGCTTTGAATGTAGTATTCTCATTATCATTCAATCTAAAATACTTTTTAATTTCCATTATCACTTTTTCTTTGAAACATGGGTTGAAAAGTATTTCTTAATTTCCAAACACATGGGATTTTCTAGTTGTCTTTATGTTATTAATTTCTACATCAATTGCACTGTGATGAGAGAACATTCTGTGTGATTTCAGTCCTTGTAAATTTATTGAGACTTTGCATAAAGATTTTTAACTACTGATTCAATTTATTTATTTATTTTTATTTTTATTTTTTTTTCAAAATGACTGGTAAGGGGATCTTAACCCTTGACTTGGTGTTGTCAGCACCACGCTCACCCAGTGAGCCAACCGGCCATCCCTATATGGGATCCGAACCAGCGGCCTTGGTGTTATCAGCACCACACTCTCCTAAGTAAGCCACGGGCCAGAGAAAAAATAAAGAGATAACACAAGATAATAAAAAGGTTAAGTAAAAAAAAGTAAATAAAAATAAAAATAAATTCCTGAAATGGAGATTCAGAAGTCATTAATTCTCAGACTTTATTCTTTTCTAATGTAATTATTTAAGAATATAAATTTCCTTTGTGTGTAAAATTTGTGAACAAAAAAAAAAGAATATAAATTACCTGCCAAATCCTACTTTGGCTGCACCTCTCAAGCTTTGAATGTAGTATTCTCATTATCATTCAATCTAAAATACTTTTTAATTTCCATTATCACTTTTTCTTTGAAACATGGGTTGAAAAGTATTTCTTAATTTCCAAACACATGGGATTTTCTAGTTGTCTTTATGTTATTAATTTCTACATCAATTGCACTGTGATGAGAGAACATTCTGTGTGATTTCAGTCCTTGTAAATTTATTGAGACTTGCTTTAGGAAGCAGTATACAGTCAACTTTAGTAAATGTTCTTTTTTTTTTTTTTTTTAAAGATGACCAGTAAGGGAATCTTAACCCTTGGCTTGGTGTTGTCAGCACCACACTCTCCCAAATGAGCTAACCGGCCACCCCTATATAGGGATCCGAACCTGTGGCCTTGGTGTTATCAGCACCAAACTCTCCCCAGTGAGACATGGGCTGGCCCTAACTTTAGTAAATGTTCTGAGTAAACTTAAAAGTAATGTGTTTTCTGGAGTTGTAGAGTGCAGTGTTCTGTATATGCCCATTAGATTTACTGTTAATTATTTGGTCACATAATCTATATCCTTACTGAATTTTGTCTTCTTAATTACTGAGAAATCACACTATTGTGAATTTGTTTATTTCTCCTGTATTTAATTTACATATTATCAAGGCCGTGTTACTAGGTGCATATAACTTTAATACTGTTACATCTTCCTGGTAAATTGAAATCTTTATTATATACTAATCTTTTTATTTCTAAAAATACTTTTTTCCTAAGTCTATTTTATCTGATTTCAGCATAGCTATACCAGAGAGAATCTGCATTTGCTTCTGTCAGGGACCTATGGGCCCTACCAGTTGAGACCACCAAAAACTAAACTCATGGCTTGAGGGTTTTGGGATCTCCTAAACTATGTGAATTTGGCATGCATAAACTTTTGAGAACCAACTTACAGTTTTAACCTCTCAAGGACCTTTTCATCTACTTTGCACAGTGCTAAGGCAACTAGAGGTAGGGAGAGAGGATGGGCTTACTTCTAGTTCATTTGAATCCTAAGTATATAGTCCTCTGAAGTACAGTTATGGGGAAGAAGATTTTCTATTACATGTCATACTTTTGGTGGGTCTTGTGCTTTGATCTTAACTTTTATCCCCTGCACCTTGTTGGGTTGTCAAAAACAAAGTTCATGATCCCTTAGAGCAAATGTTCTCACAGTAAAAGCAGTTTCAGTGGTCAACTTACCTGTCTGAGTTCCAAATTTCATTTCTACCTTGTTGACCTTTTGATATTTTTAAGATGCTTTTATTCAAAACTTTTAGTTTTTAACAGAAAGATTAATCTGCACAATGTAGTATGTTATTTGCTAGAAAAGGAATTGTGCCTTTGCTTATGCAAAAAGGAGTGGATGGGGAAAAATGACTTTGAACTCAGTTAGACTTGGGATCATATCCTAGTTATATCATTTCTTATTTAATTTTTAATTTACTCCTATCATTCATTTTCAAATCCACAGCAACTGCCATCAGTTTAAAAATAACAATAAAACCACTTCACAAGACTGTCGTGAGAATTAAATTATAGTGACATACAAAGACTTTGGCAACTAGTAAGCAGTCATATTCTGGCTGCTTTTATTTCTCTAGCTAGAGTGTTCTTCTAAGCTTCCATTCCACTATTTATCTTTCAAAGTCCAAGTCAATTTTAATTCCTCTTCCTTCCTTTTCACCCCCAACATCCAACATCAAAATTAATAGATTTTGTTCAGTATAGTTTAGCATTGCAAGTATGCACCTATTAAAATAATATTTTCGGGGCCGGCCTGTGGCTCACTCGGGAGAGTGCGGTGCTGAAAACACCAAGGCCGTGGGTTTGGATCCCATATAGGGATGGCCGGTTGCTCACTGGGTGAGTGTGGTGCTGACAACACCAAGTCAAGGGTTAAGATCCCCTTACCGGTCATCTTTTAAAAATAAATAAATAAATAAATAAATAAAAATAAAAATAAAAAATAAAATAAAATAAAAAAATTAATAGCTTCCTTACTACTTTGTATTCACCTTTATTATAACATTTATCACACTGTTCTGTAATTATTGTTTACTGGTTTATCTGTCCCTCTAGACTTGAGTTCCATGATGACAGGGAGTGTGTCATATTAATATCTATATCCCTAAAGCCCTCAATAACTGTTCAGTTGGTTGAAATTAAATCCTTTCACCCCATTTGCACAATCTCTAACAGAACTAAAAAGCATTCAATGAACTATCTGCTACCTGAGTTTCCTTTCTCATTAAAATCATTAGTATTCAGGGCCAGCCCCATGGCTCACTCGGGAGAGTGCAGTGCTGGTAGCGCCGAGGCCACGGGTTCGGATCCTATATAGGGATGGCCGGTGAGCTCACTGGCTGAGCGTGGTGTGGACAGCACCATGCGGAGGGTTGCGATCCCCTTACCAGTTAACGAAAAAACAAAACAAACAAACAAAAAATCATTAGTATTCATTTTCATTTGTGTGATTAGTATGTGTGCAGAAGAGTAAATATAGGAGGTCCGAAGCTGCAATCTTTAAAAACGCCTGCTTCCAAGATCAGCCTTTGGCCAGCATCTGGAAACAGCTTTCCTCTATCCCCTAACTAATGAGTGGTTCACTATACTCAGAATGTGCCTACAAACAATGTGATTTATGGTGAACATCATCTTTCTTTCTAGAAGTCTGGAATTTTGGTACATGCTAGGCAGAGTGATGAAGTTTAGATAGGTTGTCCCCTCCAAAATTCATGTGGAAATTTGATCCTCATTGTGGCAGTGTTGGAAACTGATTGAGTCATGGGGGTGGGTCCCTCATGAATGGACTAATGCTCTCCCTGGGGGAGAGGGAATTGATGAGTGAGTTCTCGCTCTTTTAGTTCCTGTGAGAGCTGGGGGTTTTTTATTTTTATTTTTCTTAAAGATGGCCGGTAAGGGGATCTCAACCGTTGGCTTGGTGTTGTCAGCACCACGCTCAACCAGTGAGCCAACCAGTCATCTCTATATAGGGGTCTGAACCCGTGGCCTTGGTGTTATCAGCATCACACTCTCTCGAGTGAGTCACGGGGCCAGCCCTGAGAGCTGGTTGTTTAAAAAGACCCTGGCACCTCCCCTCTCTCTCTCTTGCTTCCTGTCGCCATGTGATCTGCTTGTACCCGCTGCTGCCTGCTGCTTTCTGCCATGAGTAGAAGCATCCTGAGGCCTGTGCCAGAGACAGCTGTTCCAGAATCGTAAGCCAAATAAACCTCTATCCTTTATAAATTACTCAGTTTCAGGTATTTCTGTTATAGCAACACAAAACGGACTAATACACAGAGGTTACCTAAGTAATCAGCCTCATTAAAAACAATGGGTACCAGGCCAGCCCCATGGCTCACTCGGGAGAGTGTGGCGCTGGAGCGCCGAGGCTGCAGGTTCAGATCCTATATAGGGATGGCCGGTGCGCTCACCGGCTGAGCGTGATGCGGACAACACTGTGCCAAGGGTTGGGATCCCCTTACTGGCAAAAAAAAAAAAAAAAAAAAAAAAAACCATA
>NW_007727289.1:220968-222374 GCF_000696425.1 Galeopterus variegatus | reverse complement strand
AAAAAAAAAAAAAAAAAAAAAAAAACCATGGGTACTGAATCTCTAATGGGCTTCCCTGGGCAGAAACATTACACATAAGTTACTGCATTTTTTCATTGCTGGAGAAAGGGGCATTCTCAAGTATCCTTTTCACAGGAGGGAGACAGGATAAGAACGCTTGTGCATAGATTTCTCCAGACTTCATCTTAGTTGAGCTTTTTCCTCTGCTGTTCCTGTGCTGTATCCTTCAGATGTAACAAACCTTAGTCATGAGTACAACTATATGCCAAGTCCCATGAATCCTTCTAGCAACACACTGAACATGTTGGTGGGTGCTGGGCACCCCCAAGATAGTGTGTATTTTTAATGCGATTCTTCTTGACCCAGTATGTTATTCTGAAGATTTTTAAATCCATAACAAAACTGAAAAAAAACCAGTATAATTAAAACTCATGTCTCTTACAAATTGATTATATTTAGTCATATTTGTTATTTATTTATTTTTTTTTGGTGGCTGGCTGGTATGCGGATCCAAAACATTTGTTTTTTATATGCACACCTTTTTTTTTTTCTGGATCATTTCAAAATGAGTTGCAGACACTATGACACTTCACCCCTAAATAGTTTAACATGCCTCTGCTAAGAAAGAAGGACATTCTCTTACATAATTACAAAATCTTTCTCACATCTAAGAACAATAATTCCATGTCATTTAATAATCTACATTCAAACAACTGTCCCAAAAATGTGTAATTATTTGCAAGAAACCACCTCAAAACTTGGTGGCTTAAAACAACATTTTATTATCTTACATGATTCTGCAGGTTGATGGGCCCAGCTGGACAGTTCTTCTATTCCACATGATGTTGAATGGGGCTATAGCACTGAACTGGAACATCCAAGATGGGTCACTCACAATGCTCATAATTGCTGTTGGTTGTCATTTGGGAGTTCAGATGAAATTCTTGACCAGAACAACTACATGCAGCCTCTCCATGTGGTCTGAATTTCTCACAGCAGGGTTGTTGAGTTCCAAGAGGAAATATCTCAAGAGCAAGTGCTCCAGGAGAGAAAGTGCATGCTGGAAGTCCTCTTAAAAAGGTTAAGCCTGGAACTGGTCACAGCATCATTCTGCAGCATTCTATTCAGTAAGCCGCCACAGGGCCTGCCCAGATTCAAGGGAAAAAGAAATAAACTGCACTTCCTGATGGAGCTCTTGATGTGGCTATCTTTAAACCATTACATTTATCCTTTTTATTAAAATCCAGTATCCAATCAAGGTTTGTATATTTGATTGTGATGCCTATTTTAACCTAATACAGACTTTCACTTCTATTTATTTTTTAATCCATGCCAGTTGTCTTGTAAAATGCATCATATTCTAGATTTGTCTGGAAATTCCTTCATATTAATCTTTTTTTTTTTTT
>NW_007727289.1:218620-220052 GCF_000696425.1 Galeopterus variegatus | reverse complement strand
ATCCCAAGCAGCGCACTATCCAGTGCACCACCGGGCCGGCCCCATATTAATCATTTTTGACAAAAATACTTCATAGGCAATATATGTATTTATGGCATCATAAGAGGAGGGCTATACTATCAGAGGGTGATGCTAAATTTGACCATTTAATTAAGAAGATGACTGCCAGAACTCTCCACACTAGGGGTACCTACTTCCTTCTGTAATTAGTAAGTAATCTAATAGTGTAATCTGCTGTTCCCTAACAACAAACACCATTTCAACCAATGGTATTGTCATCCATTGTTAATCTTTGCCTCATTCAATTTTACATTGGAGGTTACAAAATGATAAATTTTTAATTCAAATCATTCCTTCTTCATTTTTTAGCTGGCATTCTTCTGTAAAGAGTGTTTCCTTTTTCTCAACTCTTCTTCTATTTTTTTAATTGAGATTCTTATTGGGATAATTGTAGATTCACATGCAGTTATAAGAGGTGATACTGAGAGATCCATTGTACACTTTGCCCAATTTCCCCTAATGGTAACATTTTACAAAACCATAGTAAAATATCACAATCAGGATACTGACATTGATATAGTTAATCTATTTTACAGATTTCTCCAGTTTTACCTGTATTCATTTGTGTATATGTACGTGTGTGTCTGTGTGTGAAGTTCTACAATTTTATCATGTGTAGGTTCATCTATCTGCCATCACACTGAACAGTTCCAGATTCCTCGTGGTGCCCTTTTATGACCACACTCACCTCTTGTCTCCCTTCCCCAGCTGGCATCCTGGACTTCTTCATTTCCTTTTGACTAACACTATAAGACTCTGGGATTTTCTTTTTTAATCCTCTCTGCCAAAAACCATTATTGTTCTTCTTATTTTTTTAAATGTACAAATTGTCACAAATTTGGCCAGTGGAAATCCCTCCAAACCAGCTCCTATATTGTTTTGACATGACCTTGTACCCTTTGAGAATGTTGTAATTTCTCTGGAATAGACTTGGAATAATAGGCCATTTCTTCAAGGAGGCTTAGTTCCTTTAGTGGGGAATGGTAATTTAGAAGCCATGATCTGGGCACACTGAGGTGTACTCTATGCTTATCTGTTAGTGGCCTAGCTATAAATTTTTAAAATCATGATGTCATAATGAAATTTCTAATTCAAAATTACAATTACAGGGCTTCTCCTTACCTTCTGCTATTTAATATTTGTATCTCTTAGAATGAAAATCTTGGTTCCTAACAATCTTAACACATTTACTTATTTGTTTTATCCTTAAAAAAAATGTTTCAGAATTAGAATATCAATACTTGTACTAACAATAAACCTACCAAGTATAACATTTACTTGCATATCTTTTTGCCCTTAGAATATATTTTACTTGGGGCTGGCCTGTGGCTCACTCGGTAGAGTGCGGTGCTGATAACACCAAGGCCACGGG
>NW_007727289.1:216739-217819 GCF_000696425.1 Galeopterus variegatus | reverse complement strand
GTCAAGGGTTAAGATCCCCTTACCGGTCATCTTTAAAAAAAAAAAAAAAAAAAAAAAAAAGAATATATTTTACTAAAGAATCAAAGGTCTGTGTTCAAAAGTTATTTTTATCAATTAATTTATCTATATAATTGTTATCAATTTGATATACAATTAGGTCCTTTTGATTCTGTTTGTATTTAATTTCAAGATTTGCTTTTTAATTTAAATTTATCTTTGAATATGTAAAATATTTACATTATTCAAAAGACAAACTTTATTAAAAGGTATCCTCACAGTTCCACTCCCCACCTATAGGTAACCGTTTCATTAGTTTCTGGTTTCTTTTATCTGTATGTGTGTGTTTTGCAAAAATAATATATTCAGGTATTCTTAGGTATTCTATTTCCCCTTCTTTCTACACAAAAGGTAGCATTCAATATATATGAGTATTCTTGTTTTTTTCACTTAAATCAATACTTAGCAGTTCACGAAGTTCTTACTCATTCTTTTTATAGCTGCATAATAATCAATTGGTTGTGTACCAGTATGTATCCTCTTCTAATTCTCCTTTTTGGATCCAAATTCTACTTATACTAAAAAACAGCTCAAGGCCCACAACCTTTAGAAAGAAAGGCTTCCTTGACCAGAGTGATCTCTCTCTTCTCTGAACTCCAAGAACACTGTACCACTGATTTCTCTGCTTCTCCTTCAACCAGGAAAACTGTCTTTTAAAAAGTTATCTACAATCATCTCTTTTTCCTCACCATAAATTTACTCTTAAATCCACTCTGATTTAGCTTTCACTGAAACTGTTAACCATCAAGATCATCAACAATGTGTATGTTGCCAAATCCAATGGACACATATCTCACCTCATCCTATTTGACCCCTATTCAACCTCTCAAAACACTGGACACAGCTGACCACACCCCACTGAGATGCTTTTCTCTCATGGCTTCTAAAACATCACAGGACACTGTCCTGGATTTTATGCCTCATAGGCTACTCATTTGTCTCCTTTGTTGGTTCTTTCTCCTCTGCTCAACTTCTAAATGTCTAAGTGCCTCAGCACTCAGTCCTGCGCTGCTTCTTTTCTCT
>NW_007727289.1:213487-215533 GCF_000696425.1 Galeopterus variegatus | reverse complement strand
AAAAAACTGAAGCTTACAGAGGTTAAGTAACCTGCCCGAATAACAAAATCAGCAAATGGCAAAACCAAGATTCAAACCAAGGCAAATGACTCCAGGGCTCCTACTCACCACGCTACATTTTGGGCTTTTGAGTTGGTAACCTCTGATCTATACTTTCTTCCTGGTGATCTGGGTGATCTCATCCCTGCCTCAGGGCTTTAAATACTATAACATTTACTGACAGCTCTAAAATTTGCTATATATTATCAATTCTAAAATGCACATTTTTTTCACATTTGATATCTCTAAAATCAGGAGATGTATTACAATTGATAGCAGCATCTTACAGTTGCTTTAGGAAAAGTGGCAGCTATGACATGGCTGTCATTGCCTGAACATGTGCAAGCTTAGCTCTTATCCCAGATAACATGAGTCAACAGCTGCAACCCCTCAATATTCCAGTCACCAAACACTTAAAGGCCATTTGAGGAAGAAGTATGAGTCTTGGTTCTTGTCTGAAAACATTTTGATATCTTTTGGTAAGATCAAGAAAGTGCCAGCATCAAACTTACAAATAGGTGTTGATGACTTGAAGAAAAAATTCCAGAGATAATAACAAAGCACTCTTTCAGAAATGCTATATTATTAGTGTTCTTAATGGCACAGAGGAAGATACTGTATGGAAAAACACTGACATCTCTGAGTGAAAACTGATTCAGAAGAGTAGATTCTGAAATGTGAAGACAGTTTAGGAATACCTTAACCACTTATTTTGTTTATTTTTTCATATTGATGTGTATGAGATAATGATTTATTTATTTATTTTTAAACTATGTTTTGAGAAAGAGAATAAGCAGCTCCTGACATCCAAAAATAATCTGATATTCACAGCTAGATCTCGATATTATTATGAGCTGGTTTGAAGCACACAGCCAGACCATTTTGTTCTTCTGTTGAGCACAAACAATCTCAAACAATTTCAACTAACCTCGAGTTACTCTGATATCATGGTAAAATGAAACAAAACAAGATAGCATAATTTTGTCTAANCTCGAGTTACTCTGATATCATGGTAAAATGAAACAAAACAAGATAGCATAATTTTGTCTAATGACAGGTCACTAAGCCATCCACAAAACACCCAATAGTAGAATTGTCCCACTTCCTGACAGCATCCAATCTAAAGCAAACCCTCACTTCCTTAGACCCTTCCCATCATCCAGCCAAAGCCCAAATTCTACAGTTCTCTTCTAACACCCTTTTACTGAGACATCACATGTTTCCCCAGGGTGTGTGTTCCCTCTCACCGAAACAAGCCATAACCCCAATTTGTTTAACTACAAAGTGTGTTTCTGACAGTCTTTGCCTAGATGGCATTGACAGTTTTAATAAGTATATAAGAGCTCTTTCAATAAATAAAAAATATTTGAAGTAATAAGAAACTATGTATCACAGTTTAATCTGCAGCATTTCTTCCCCTCATGGTACATAAAATAATGGTGCATTTTGCAATGAATTAAGTCTCAAAATTCATAAAATTCTAATTTCAGCCCAGACTATTGTCCTGAACTCTGTACAGTTACGTGACTAGTTCAAATTTGTACATGGAATTTGTTTAAAACAAGAGTCCAAGCTAATATGTCCAAAGACTCTTGATTTTGACCCCTAAACCTCTTCTCCAGTCTTAACTATTTCAGTAAATTGTACTATCATCTCCTCCACACTTAAGCCAAAATTCTAAGACTATTTCTTCTTTCCTTTCTCTCCCTCCCCCACACGAAATCCATCAAGGCCTTCATTCTCTCCAAATATATCTCAAATCTGTCCTTGGCTTTCCAGCTCCACTGTCATCCCTAGACTGAGCCACTTTATCTCTCACCCACACTACTATAACAACCTCCTTAAATGATTTTCCAGATTTCACTTTTGCCCCTTTATAATCCACATAGCCATCCAAATAATATTTTTTTAGACACAAATCCTAAAAAATTACTCCTCTGTTTATTTTTTTATTTTTTATTTATTTATTTTTTTTAAAGATGACCGGTAAGGGGATCTTAACCCTTG
>NW_007727289.1:207350-213017 GCF_000696425.1 Galeopterus variegatus | reverse complement strand
ATCCCTACATGGGATCCGAACCCGTGGCCCTGGTGCTATCAGCACCGCACTCTCCCGAGTGTGCCACGGGCTTGGCCCTTACTCCTCTGTTTAACACTCGTTAGTTACCCATTGCTCTTACAATAAAATCCAAGCTCCTTACTATGGCAACAAGGCTGTACATGACCTACATCTTGCAAACCCTTCCAACCTCTTCTCCCTCTAACTTATTCCTCACTTACTACACTTCAAACATACGAATATCCTTTGTTACTGAAACCCACCAAGTCCTTGCCTACATTTAAGTCTGTGCACTTATTGTAATGTTCACCCGCCAGCCTTCTGCATAACTCATTTTATCCTTCAAGTCTCACTTAGCTCAAATACCACATTCTCAATGAAACCTTCCCTGACTTCTCTATTTAAAATAGCCTCTAAAATTACTCTATTTCACCAGCCTCTTATTTCCCTCTTAGCACTTATCTAAGTAATTATTGTATTTATTAACTTATTTATTGTCTATTTCTCTTGACCTGTAGGTAGTTTCTTTCTTTTCTATATGTTGCTCATCACTGAATATCTAGTACTTACCACTGTACTGGACCACTGTGAGTGCTCAACAGTTACCAAATTATTTTATTTATTGTTTTATGAAGTGTTTTTGTACTGTGGTTAAAAACAGCTTAGATTAGACTTAGAGAACTTTAACTATGAAATATTTCAACCAATTAGCCAAACATGGAAAAATATAGCAAACACAACTACATCAACCATCCATCAGCATTTTGCTTTATTTGTCTCAGGGGTTGGGGGGGGGCGGCAACTGGCTGGTACAGGAATCCGAACCCTTGACCTTGGTGTTATCAGCACCACATTCTAACCACATGAGCTAACTGGCCAGCCCCACCTCAGTTTTTTAGAAAAGAAAATAGATACGGGTACAGTTATACAATTACTCAATCCCATTGCCCTCTCTCCTCAAACATACCCTATCCTCACAGGTAACCACTATTCTAGAACTAGAGTTAGAATAGAACTGAATCATTCCCACTGGATTTCTTTATTCATTTACAACATATTGGGTATTCATAACAACATACAGCATTATTTTACATGTTGCATAAATAGTTTCATACTGCCTATATCATTCTTCAACTTGCTTTTTATTTATTATTATAAATTTAAGCTTTCACTCTATAGAAGCAGTTCTTTCATTAATTTTAGCTGTTCTACAGTGTGCTATTATGTAAATATACCAAAATTTATCTATTTTTCTATTGATAAATATTGATGCTGTTTTCAATTTTTTTTGCCACAATGAACATTCTACCTCTTTGTGCATATGTGTTAGAGCTTCTCTAAGAAGCAAAACTTTCAAGTCATAAGGATATGCACATTTTCAACTTGACTAGACACAGCCAAACTGTGCTCCAAATCATTTGTACCAATTATTACTCCCACCAACTGTATAAAAAGCGCCCCATCAGTGAACATCCTCACCAACAGTTGGTCATGTCAGATTTTTTCATTTTTCCCAATCTAATGTGAGAAATAGTATTCTATCATTTTAATTTACGCGTCCCTGATTACAATCGAGGTTAAGCATCTTTTCAGGCTTATTGGCCATTCTTGTTTCCTTTTACTCTGAACTGTTTATATTACCTGCCCCTTTTCCTATTGAATAATACATCTTTTACTTATTAATCTATAGGTACAGTTCTTTAAATATTCAAGATACTAGTTATCTGTCAGTGATATGTGCTACAAATATCTTCAAGTTTGTATTAAATTTTTCAGTCTTTTCCTTTATGGTTTATGTTTCGTGTGTCTTGTTTAAGACATTCTTCCCTGTTCCAATATCATAAAGACAGTCTCCTATATTTTCTTTTAGTAGTTTTGCTTTATGCATTTAAATCATTAACCCACCTGAAATTGATTTTTGTGTATGTTATGAGGCAGGATCTTATTTTATCTTTTTGCCATTTAAATTACCAATTGTCCCAATACAATTTCATCCTTTCCTCATTAATTGTAAGGCCATCTCTATCATACAATAAGTTTGCATATACGGATAGGTCTACCAAAAGATTCTATTCTGTTCCATTGATCTTTGTGTCTACCCCCCTCATCTAAGTTTAATAAAGCAATCATAATAATCCCTCACACCTGAATAGCACATTAGATTTACAAAGCACTTTCAAATCCATTATCCAATTCAGACCTCAAAATGGTCCTGTGAATTAGGTGTTATTTTATTCACATTTCTTTGAATGAAAACACTGAGGCTCATGAAGGTTAAGTGAATTATCTATGATCGCCAGATAGTAAGTGGAAGAGCAAGGACTCAATCTCACGCTTTCAGTTACCACTCTTTCCACCAGACTCTCTGTTAGGTAAGGACAAGGACAATATCTTTCAAACAGCTCCTAAACAGAGCTATGCACTTTGTCCGCATATAACTAAAACAAACAAAAACATTGATAAACGAACAAATGCTTTAACAACTATGGTTGCTGGGACAAACCTGTCCATATGCTCATCTTGAAAGTAAACTCTAGTCTGTCAGTTACCCTGCCCCAGCGGGGCCTCTTTGCTGCTGCTCACTTCAAGCACAGACAATGCCATGTTGAAGACTTTATTGTCCACCATCCCTCTTCACTTAGCAGTGCTTTCACATCAGTCACCTGCAGCTCCAAAGACAGAATAGAGATGTGACAACTGGACAGTTCCCTGTGTCTCAGGAGGGAGGGGAGGAACACAGCTGATGCCCCCAAACTGGAACTCAACACTTTAAAACTCACATACATAGACTGTGGGACACACTATAGAAAGCAGGGGGCATTAAAGAGCTGTCCAAGAACCCAGCACCTCACTTAATGACAGGCAAGAGTATCTACTCCATAAATGGTTTTTATTGAACAAATAAATGAATTGCTTCCTCCTGACCCAGAACCACTGGTTTCAACAGGCCTTGCCTACGGCAATCAACTGAGAAAGAAAAAAAGAGGAGTCCCTGACATTCAGAAGCGGGCCTGGAGCTCACAGTTAGGCCATGCTATTCTCCTACTGGACATAATCCCACAGAATACCAAACTCAGAAAAGATTACTCTGAAACATTGATGAGACAAAGCCCATTCCATAATTTTGTATAAGCACAGACAAACACATAGCAGCTATGTCTCCCCAAAAATAACCAACATCCTCCCTCTCTTGGCCACTAAGTGGCTGCTACTTCCCTACCAATTACAGTTTTATTCTTGTGCCAATCTCCCCTCCCTACAGATAACATTTATTCACATACCCAACCATAGAATTGCCCGTTTTCTGACAGCATCTAAAGCGAACCCCCACTTCCTTAAACCCTCTCCCAATCATCAACACCTAAATCCTATAATCTCAGTTCTAACATCCTCTTAATAAGACACCCACCCCCACCCCCCAGATTCCCATGCAGTGTGCCCTCCCTTGCTGCCATGAGTGATAAATCCAACTTGGAGGTCTTTGGCTGTAGGGCATTACCATGGTGTATGTCAGACATTACAAGTATCTAAAAGGCTATGCCTTTTCTTTCTGAAAAGTTTTCCCAATCTCTGTTTGACAAGAATACTTCTCATTTCTGGAAGTCATCTCTAACTACATAAAAGAGAGATAACAAATTCCTTTACCACTAAGAACTGGTTCAACATCCAACTTCAATTCTACCAATAAACACATTCATGTACAAAACTTTTTGTTTGTATAGGATAATATGCTTCCTTCTAGATAGTGTGCCCTTGCAAAGCCGAGTCTGTCTGACTCATTTTCATAAATCTGTAATATCTCACATGTGTTAGAGGATCTCTTTCACGAACAGTATTAACTTGTTGCTTTTAAACTAATGGTAGTTGAAATAGATGCCTCAAAATTACAGATGTGAAAGCCCAGAAAAACAAAAACTCAACTGGGGAAAGACTTATTTCTCCCAAAAATTTAAAAAAAAAAAAAAAGGATCTCTCTCCAAAAGAAAATTTCATTTTTTCTCTATCTCTACTTTTTTGTTTGTCTATTTTATTTTTGCAGCTGGCTAGTAAGGGCATCCAAACCGGTGACCTTGGTGTTACAAGGTTGCACTGTAACCAACTGAGCTAACCGGTCTTTACATTTTTTAACTGCTATATATTTCAAACATTTACCTCCATATTTCAAAATACATCAAATATGATTAACATATGTGTTCATATTTCTTAACTAAGAGGTTTAGGTCTTTCAAGAAAAATATAAGTATGGTACATTTTCATTTGTCCAACTAATTTCCATTTCTTTCTATCATCACTCCACTCCCCCTAAAAACACCTTTTCAGCTTCTGGCTTCAAAAATATCCCAGAATATTCTATCCTCATCACATAATAGACCTCTAGAGAGAGCAGGGCCTGAGTTTATTTAAATTGGTCTACATACTGCTTAACTAAATACCTAAAGAGACTGTCATGACATTTGTTCTGTAGTATTTTTTATTGATTGCTGGAAGACCCTGCTCTAGATGGGGACTTTGATCCCCATCTACAAACGATTTTGTTTGTTTTTTACTATTTTTTTAAAGCACCCTGGAGCAGAGTAGAGGGAGACAGCACCGAACATTTATTCATCCGTTCTGTAGTATTTTTTATTGATTGCTGGAAGACCCTGCTCTAGATGGGGACTTTGATCCCCATCTACAAAAGATTTTGTTTGTTTTTTACTATTTTTTTAAAGCACCCTGGAGCAGAGTAGAGGGAGACAGCACCGAACATTTATTCATCTTCTGACGCAAAAGTATAATTTAGTCTGGTTTAACACATTAAATGACACACCACACAATGTCNTCCTCTATGCAACTCAGCAAACCTGAGCTCACAACCTTCAGAACAGGGGGGAAGTCGCTTCCTCGGGGGTCTTGTGAATTTTAAAATTAAAAGGTTAGGAGGTGGGTGTGGTACCCCAAGCAGCGCCGAAACTCGTGAACGTCCGAGAGACCTGGCTGGATCTCTCAGGCCAACGCCATACGTCCAGGCACGGCGGAGCAGGCCACCGTCACACAGCACCCCAGACCAACAAACTCATCCCACCTCTCAAAAGACCTCAACCAACCCGAAGCCCGCCGGGCTCGGGCTCCACAGGCCGCAGACTGCGAACAAAGAGGAGGCCCGGAGCAGCCTCCGGGACCCGCGCTGGACTCCCTGAGCATCCGAAGGTACCTGCAGTCCTCAGGGGATCGTGCCCCCAGCGTGGGATCTGCGGGTGAGGCACAACAAGGGCCACCACGCCGTGAGCGCACCGCGTCGCAGGTGCGTACTGCAGGCTCTCCGGCGCGCACACGGACAGAGGTTGGGGGTCCCGGCGGGTAGCCGGAGCCGCGAACCCGTGAGCTTCCCGCAGCCCGGAGCCGGCCTTTACCTGCACGTCACTCAGCTCCACGCGCAGATACAGCTCGCGGTGTCGCTGAGCCCAGTAGACGTGCGGCGTCAGCACCTGATTCTCCATGGCCACACTGCCCAGGGCGCGGGAGGCTCGGCTCGCTGCCTCAGGTAGTGCGCGGCTGGAGACCGCCGAACGCAGGCCGCAAACCTCCGAGCTTCTAAACGCCGGTAGCGCGGAAGCCTCGAGACACCGCACGCTCGCGGGTCGCGCCTGCGCAGTGGCGGGCGGAGGGGCGGGGCGTCGAGAGCCC
>NW_007727289.1:192198-206706 GCF_000696425.1 Galeopterus variegatus | reverse complement strand
GGCGTCGAGAGCCCGCCGCGGGGCGCAGGGAGGAAAGGGGCGGGGCGAAGGGAGAAAAGGGGCGGGCCCAGGCGCTGGCGCTGCAGGTCGCCTCGGCCGCCTGCGGAATGGAATCAACGGGTGCTCCGCCTTCCCTCTTCTTCAGGGAGGTGTTTAAAAATAAGCTTCAGAATGGAAAAGGCTGGAGGCAGGCCTGTGGCTCACCCGGGTGAGTGCGGTGCTGATAACACCAGGGCCACGGGTTCGGATCCCACATAGGGATGGCCGGTTTGCTTATTGGGTGAGCGTAGTGCTGACAACACCAAGTCAAGGGTTAAGATCCCTTTACCGGTCATCTTTAAAAAAAAAAAAAAGGAAAAGGCTGAAGACTTACGGAGGACCGCTCAGCATGGGAAAAGGTGTATCTGGAAGGTCCCCTCCCATTCTGTTGCTCATTAATTCAACGTTTACTGAGCGTCTGCTGTGTCCCTGTCCTCTTGGAACTCTCAGTCTATTAAGAGACGCAAGTAATTACGGACGCAGTAAGGATGATAATGGTGACGGTGAAAGTGGTGTGTTAACAGGGTGGAAGATTATTCCAAGGAGGGAGAATAAGTGTCAATACTAAAGGTTGCCAGCGCTGTCCGATAGAACCGTATGCGGTGATGGAAATATTCCATTCTGCGCTCTCCAGTACAGTAGCCACTAGCCACATGACGCTTTTGAGCACTTGAAATGCGGCTAGTGAGACTGAGGAACTGAATTTTCAATTTTATTTACTTCTAATTAATTTAAATAGCCACATATGACTGGTGACTATTCTAATGGACAGTGCAGGAGATTGTCTCTCTTAAAATAGAAAACCCGAACTAGAGACAATACTAACTTGTGTCTCATTTAAATTAAATTGTCTTGTCTGTATCAATTTTCATCCCCAAGATCTTACTCAGAGAAGCACTTAATGCGCGGCAACATTTCTATGAAGACTAGAACTGTGGGACAAACGTGAAACTTATACAGTAATTCAGTTGTCAGCACTCATTTATTTAGCACAGAGATCCAGCGATGAAGAGAAATTTTGCCAGCTCTCGGGAAACATTTACCTCGGAGGATGGATCGTGTAAAATATAGAGGGTTTTAATATGGTGAATATGCTGAACTCACAAAGAGGTAGGAAGATAGGAACTGAGGGTTGTAGGAATCATAGTGGGATATTTGAGAGCGAGTCCTTGAGAGCTTGATGGTGAAATGTGAAGAGGATTTTGATAGAGTCAAAGAGGTAGGAAGATAGGAACTGAGGGTTGTAGGAATCATAGTGGGATATTTGAGAGCGAATCCTTGAGAGCTTGATGGTGAAATGTGAAGAGGATTTTGATAGAGGAAGAAGCAGAGGTAGGGACAGTGGAAGCAAAGAGCACAAGGCCAAAGTTGAAGAGATGTGGAAAGTTCTGCAGGCTAGGGATTAAAGGCATGGAGGAGAGAGGTCACCCTGAATCTGGAAAAGCAGGGAGAGGAGTGCATTAGGAAAGTTTTTGCTTCACTGAGCTGCTTGTACTGTATTCCACAGACATATGGGAACCAAGGACGTTTGTTAAACTGGAAATGAACAAGATGAAATATGTGCTCAGCAAGATAACCTCTCAGGAGGTCTTAGTAGAAGGCAAATCAGTTGGAGGTTGTTGCAATCTGCTAGGTATGAGATAATGAAAGCAGCAACTTTGACAGCCTTGAGTTTTAAAAATAATATATATTTTTAATGATAAAAATATTTTATTGCATTGCATTTATTACAATGCAGATGCAATACAGGGCACTTTTTAAAAAATTGAGGTATAAATATAGGAAATGGACAAATCTTAAATGTTCAGTTTAAGCTAAATGTTTACATACATTATACCTGTGTAATTATCACCTGGATGAAGATCTGGACCATTTCCAGCATCTCAGAGGTTACTTCATGTCAGTATACCTTTGCCTCCCATCCCTCCCCTCAAAAATTACTATCCTGATATATCACCATAGAATAGTTTTTGTCTGTTCTTGAATTTCTTATAAATGGTATCTATAGTATGTAAACTTTTGTGTCTGACTTCTTTCATTCAACATAATGTGTATGAGATTTCTCCATGTTGTTGTGTGAATCAGTAGTTCATTCTTTTTGGGTTTTGTTTGTTTTTGCTGTGTAGTAATTAACTGTATGAATATACCACAAAATATTTACCGATTCTCCTGTCGGTGGATGTTTGTGTTGTTTCTAGTTTTTGGTTATTATAAATAAAGCTGCTATGAACATTTGTGTACCTGTCTTTTGGTGGACATGAGCTCTTAATTCTCTTGGGTGAATAACTGGAAATGGAATTGCTAGTTTATACAGATGTATGTTTAGCTTTATATATACTGATAAGCAGTTTTACAAAATGGTTTTTTTTGTTTTGTTTTTTGTGTTTTTTTGTGTTTTGGTTTTTGTTTTATCAATTTACAGTCCCAAACAGCAACATTTGAAATTCTAGTTGCTCTATATCCTTGGTATTTTCAGTCTTTTTAATTTCAGCCATTCTAGTGGGTGGGTAATAAAAAATAATTTTAATCCAGTATATTTTAAATCTGAGGCTTTTCAGCTGACCTCTATCCAAGGTGAAAGCTATTGATCCACAAGAAGAGTGAGTCTTCACATTTTGCCCCAGATTCTCCATAAGAAACGTTCAGTGGGTGAGGGCCTATGCAATCTGGTGGGACCACTACTCATGTACTGTAAGGTGACTTCCCTGGGCCTAAGTTTTCATATCCACCAAATGAGAGAGTTAAATTCAGTCCCTTCCAATGTTCTTATTAGCTGTTTCTCAATTTTCCTACAGAGACCCCGCTATTGTGGATCCCTCTCTCCAGGGGAAATCCAATAAGAGAAAAGCTGAAGTGGAGAGGGGACATAGTATTGTACAGGTGGACTTTAAAATTGCAAGGTGGCAGCAGGCATAAAAAGGCAAAGCCAAGTTGCAGTACCAAGTATGGCTGAGGGTGTTATAATAATACTAGACAAATGAGAATGCAAATTAGGCACTGTCTTTGTGTCCTACCTTCTAGATGCAGCCTTCCCAGCCCCATTTGGCCCAGGGCCATCTCTCCCTTCTCAGAGAACAGACTTCACTAGCCACAGGAAACTTTCGCTATGTATGAAGCCCCTGCCCAGTGCTGAGGATGGTTTCCTGCCTTCGACAAGTGATGATGCACATCCTTGTTGTTTACCCTTTTACAGAATCTTCTATTCCTGACAGAGATTTTAGAAAATGAGGTGTTGAATTCAGCTGTTTGGTGTCCCACCCAGTATTGCCCAGCAAGTTATCCATGACCCAAATCAGGTTTCTCTATCTAGAAGGCACAACTAGATAGAGAAAGGGTGGAGATAGACTGACTGGATCAGCCCAGGCATCTAATGGGCAATCCTGCATAGCCAGATTATGTACCTGTAACCTCCTAACTATGCCAGGAGGGTGGGCATTAGAGCCAATCCTTAATGGAAAAATCTTTCCCTCTGCCTGTCAATCCACAGTTCAGAAGAATATGCAGAATGTGAGATGACCTCACCGAAGATTCAAGCACCTCCTTTCAGACCCTGCCTTGGGCATGGGATGTGGCCTTCCCACAATATTGAGTTTGACCCACCTGCTAATTTCTGCTTCTCTGGGATGCCTACGTGGTTGCCAGGTACAGACAGTTGGTAAGTATGCTACCATTTGTGTAAAAATAGTGGTGTAGTGGGAGGAATAATATATCCACACACATGCATTTGTTTATGTATTATAAAACATTACTGGAAGTATATGCAAGAAAGCAATAACATCAGTTTCTTGGGGGAAAGGAAACTGGGTGACTGGAGGACCAGGATAGGAGAAAACATTTTCAGTATATACCCTTTCATACTTCAAAATTTTTAGTTGTAAAAAGAAAACATCTAGAAATTATCAATTTCCTGTTTTCATCAGCAATGCAGAAGGAGCAGTCTATCCCTCTGGCTCCTTTGCTTCTTTTTTTTAATCATTCTTTTTAATTGACGTATAATATTGTACATATTTATGGGGTACAATGTGATATTTCAGTACATGTTTACTATGTGTTCCTTTGCTCCTTGAATTGTTGAGCAGAAATTCCACCTCCAGCCATTTTCTTTAATGTCACTTAAGCTAATGCTTCTTAGTTTCTCCTTTCTCTTTTCTGACACTGTATTTGCAATGCATCAAAGCAATGATAGGGGCCGGCCAGTGGCTCACTCGGGAGAGTGTGGTGCTGATAACACCAAGGCCACGGGTTCGGATCCCACATAGGGATGGCCGGTTCGCTCACTGGCTGAGCGTGGTGCTGACAACACCAAGTCAAGGGTTAAGATCCCCTTACCGGTCATCTTTTTAAAAAAAAAAAAAAAAAAAAAAATTTTTGAATCATGTGATAGTATTGCCTATTCAAAAACTTAGTTATGAAAAGAAAAATCAGGGAGAAAGGCCCTTTTTTTGTTATTGCAGCTTGGTTTGTACTATGCCCCCACGAGGGGCAAAGTATGGGAGAAAGTGGAAAAATAAACTCTAGCCCATCATATCCTGTAATAAACTGTATAAAATGTTAGTGTATGCATTACATGCTTATGCTGTTTCCTCATCTAGATTATAAACCCCCCTAAGATACAGACTGCCTCCTTTTGGTATCCTGTAGCAACTAACACAATGTGCTTCAGAAAGTAGATGCTTAAAACATATTTGTTGATGATAATACCCAGTACTAGGAAAGTATGGATTTGTATCAGCCCTGCCAAGCTCTCTTATTCACACCTAACATCCCAGATAACTTGCCTTTTCCTGATAAAGATCTAGAGTGCAGGCAGCATAAAGCAAGCCTGTCTTTGTCAAGCACACACACAAGACTTGGCAAGGCCAAGTCCTGACTGATTCAGCCAGGAAAGACACAATAAACCACTTACAGATTCAGTCTGCTTATTACTTACATATACTCACACAGCAAAGGGAAGAATATACAAAGGTGCCAGTTGCCTGTGGTCCTGTCCCACACACCAAAAAGAACAATACTGAAACAAAAGTGGCCAGATGACTGCAACATGAGTTTTGGGTACCCCATTGCTGAGGAGTCAAATCTAGGCTATCACCAAAAAGTTTTTATATGCTGAATCACTATTCTGAGGAGGGTGGGGAGAAAGTCTCACATCTCATCAGAAACTGGAAGAAGAGGAGAAGCTGTCTTGTGATAGCCTCCCAGAGAAGATTACACCCAGGTCCTCATAAGCCTCCTATCCTGTCTTATTCTCAAAGATCACAAAGCATTGTGTTAAGACTCAGATGAGCTTCAGTTCAAGCCCTTGCCTATGTGGCTTATATGGATACATGCAAGGTTGCCAGGATGCAACGGTGATGTTCCCCTACAGCTTTCTCAATGTTTCAGGTTTTTTAAAAGCCTACCATAGAGGGAGAAAATAAGACTGAAAACCAAGAAATCTGAATTCAAATCTAGTTCAATCCATAATTAGTCACGTGACTTAAGCAAATATTTTACCTCACTGCAACTCTTTTTTAAAATCCATGAAATTATATTGTTTTTGTTTGTTTGCTTTTTGGGGAGGGGGTTCTATCTCCTCTTGTTAGGATGTAAACTACCCCAAAACAAAGGTTTTGTCTACTTTGTTCACTATTATAGCCCCAGTGCTTAGAACAGGCATGTGGTAGCAATTCAATAAATATTTGTTGGATGAATGAAATGAAACGCAAGATATTTCCTCATATTTTGTTAGTATATGTGTTTGTGCATTTAAAGCCATAAAATCAGCTGGCTGATTAGCTCAGAGCTTCACTGTATTAGTCTGTTTCTGTCACTTATAATAGAATTCCTAAAACTGGGCAATTTATAAAGAAATAGAATTTTATTCCTTACACTTTGGGAGGCTGGGAAGTCCAAAGTCCAGGGAACACATCTGGTGAGGGTCTTCTTTGATGGGTGGTGACTCTTTACAGAGATCCAGGGTATCACATGGTGAAATAGCTGAGCAAGAGAGATCTAACCTGCTTGCTTGCTCTCCTTTAAAAGCCATCAGAACCATGCCAATTATTCCATGAATGGATCAATCAATTCACAAGTGTACAGTCCTCACCCTCAGGAGGGTATAATCTAATCACCTCTTCAAAGCCCCACCTTTCAATTATCATAATAGGATTTCCTATCCTCTTAACACTTTCACCGTGGGGATTAAGTTTCAATGAGTTTGGGGGACATTCAATCCATGGCAATAGTGCTGATATTACCATGGTCCAGGTTCGATCCATGTACCCTGAACTGGCCAGCTGAAAAATAAATAAATAAATAAGATTAAAAATAAAGCCTTAAAATCTTCTTTCAGGTCATTCACTGAAGATTCATAGAGGAGACTCAGAGAAAATGACTATCTTTCTTCTAGGGAGCTCAACTACAAAAAGCCTGAGGGAATGCTCATTTGACCTAAGAGTGAATAATTACATACTGTGGAGTGGAATATAGTACCCAAATGAATCTTCTATTAGTGCTATTATAATAAATTCTAATAACACACAACTCTGACACATGGTTCTTTCCAGCTTTGCCACTGTTTTACTCTATGCCTACTACTTTCCCAATCATCTCCCTAGGCTCCCTATTTTTTTTTATTTTTTAAGATGACCAGTAAGGGGATCTTAACCCTTGACTTGGTGTTGTAAGCACCACGCTCACCCAGTCAGCTAACCGGCCATCCCTATAGGGGATCTGAACCCATGGCCTTGGTGTTATCGGCACCACACTCTCCCGAGTGAGCCACTGGCCGGCCCCCCCAGGCTCCCTTTTTTGATTTTTTCAGACAACGGTATAGTCATCCCTATATGGGATCTGAACCCATGGCCTTGGTGTTATCGGCACCACACTCTCCCGAGTGAGCCACTGGCCGGCCCCCCCAGGCTCCCTTTTTTGATTTTTTCAGACAACGGTATAGTCATCCCTATATGGGATCTGAACCCATGGCCTTGGTGTTATCGGCACCACACTCTCCCGAGTGAGCCACTGGCCGGCCCCCCCAGGCTCCCTTTTTTGATTTTTTCAGACAACGGTATAGTGTTATCAGCACCACACTCTCCCGAGTGAGCCACTGGCCGGCCCCCCCAGGCTCCCTTTTTTGATTTTTTCAGACAACGGTATAGTGTAGACTAGGAAATAAATTGCTGGTCAAGGCACCTGCCTCTGGTTTTGATTATAATAAGCCATTCACTTCTCTCCCCTGGGCCCCAGTTTCTTCATCTTTATGTGTTAGTGTGACATGTGTGGTTTTCTTTCATTGCAATTAAGTGACGTGTGGCTCCAAGGGATTGAGTGACCCAAGTTTCTGACTCCAGGTTCAGGTTTCTTTCCACTACAACAAGACGCTCAGATCTTCAAGGCCCTAGCCCCGCCTCTCTGTATGTCATCTCCAGGAAGAGGCAGAGATTTTTGCCTGGTTTGCTCCCTGCTCTAATCCCAGAATCTACAACTCTGCCTGGCACATGGACAGGGATTTTGTCTCCTCTGAGCAGGCATTCGATATATTGAGCAGGTACTCAATATATATTTGTTGAGTGAAAAAAATGAGTAAGTAGAGACGCGCCCCGATTCGCTGTATGACTTCGAGCAAGTCGCTGCCCCTTTCTGGATTTCATCTCTGTCCTCTCCCCGGACCAGTCTCCTCGCGCCTCCTTCGCTCCTCCGGCCACTAGACGGCACTGTGTAAACGAACCCCACCCAGCAGGGAGCGGCGCCCTTCTTGGACCGGCTCACCTTCTCCAGTCGGAGGGTGGGCCGCGAGGAACCGGAAGTGCAGGAGCAGCCGAAGCTGCTGCAGCCGCTGCCGCCTCTAAGTGCCGCGTTTGCTTGGGTTGCTACCGGCGCCGCCGCCGAGGAAGCCGCTACAGCCGGGAAGGGAGTGGAGGCGGCGCGGCATGAAGCGGCGCAGGCTCGCTCCGTAGCGCGCGTCGGGACGGTCCGGGCGGGGCCGGGGGGGAAGGTGCAGTATCCGCCCCCCTCTCCTTCCCCTTCGTCCGCGAGGCCTGGGCCTCAGACACCGGGCCCTTTCTCCTTTACGGAGGGCCGCCCGGCGCGTTCTCCCGGTCAGCCCGCTCTGCGGTTTACTCGCCCGCCGCCATGTGCGGGGCAGAGCCGGTGCGGGGCCCGACTTCCCGGAAGAGGAAGCTAAGGCTCTGAGATTCCGAGTCAACCAACGTTCACCGGGCGCCCCCTGAGCCCTGGGTGTTGGCCTCCGGACTTGGACGTCCGTTATCTTAATTGAACCTTGCTGGGTTTGGGAGGCCGGGTATAGTCCGGGCTTACGGATGAGGAAACGGAAGCCCGCAGAGGTGAAGGGATTTGCCTAAAGTCCAACTGTGGCAGCTAGGACTCGGACTTTCTGGTTTCCCAGCTGTGTTCTTTTCTCTGCGTATAGTCCGGGCTTACGGATGAGGAAACGGAAGCCCGCAGAGGTGAAGGGATTTGCCTAAACTCCAACTGTGGCAGCTAGGACTCGGACTTTCTGGTTTCCCAGCTGTGTTCTTTTCTCTGTGCTGCTTCACTCTAGGTCGATTCCCTCCCTACTCACCGTCCCCATCCCATTCTGTTTCACCCACCCGCAGCAGGATGCTTCCTTTCCTGTCAAACCTCTCTCTTCACACACTTTTCTCCCAAGACTTGGCATCCTTCCAACCCCCCTTCTCAACATTCTCTGCTACGCCTCTCCTCTTCCTCATTCATAGCTTTCAAGACCTTTGCCCCCTCTGTGGTAATGAACCTCTCAACTAGCTGTGGACCCAAAGAGTGAAGTAGCTAGGCTTCAGTGAGGATTGGGGTGTTTTAAGTCCATGTGTGGCCCATGAATTAAAAATTCAGTGTCATTTGAGTGGGTCCAAACTCAAAGTGTCCTGAAGCTATTTCTGTAACCCAGCATGCTCTGTTCTGAGTGAGGGGCTTAGTTCTATGGGAAAGTGTCTTAACGTCTTAGTACACTGTTGCTGTGCTGGCATAATCTCACTGTTTCCTCCGATTGCCACTTAGCTTTTCTCACCACATCTCTCTCCATCACCTACTCGGCCCAGAATTAAAACTTATAATAAAGTAACAGGTGTAATCACAGGTTCTCCTTTATTTTTTCTTTTTTAACTAAGCCAGAATTTCTACAAGCTTAACGCTTCCTTTTCCAGAAAAGTTACCTATTTCTGTTATTCTCAGAGTAACATGGCAAGGAAAGACGCAAAAGTGGAATGCACTTAAAATGATTAGAATATTCTTGTGAAAAATTTTAAATTATTAAATTCAAATTAGTTCTCTATCTGCAAAAATGACCTGTTCTATAAGTCTTGGTTATCCTACTGAGTTGATTCTGTCTCCAATCAGCTTGATATGACATTATTACTAAAAGACAGAGGAACAGGAATAGGCACATAGCATTAAATTTTATTGATCACCTGCCATTTTTGAGAATTTGCAATAGCAAATTAGCAAATAGCAAATAGGAGCAACCTCACATCTTTATGCCATTTATATCTTTTTAAAGCCCTTCCATAGTTTTCCTTTTAATGTATGTCTAGAGATCAAGATTTACTATTGTTAAGATATTCTTTTGAGTAAATTGGACTACACATTTCTGAAATAAAATAATTTTAGAATTTTGATACTGTAAAATGCAAATACAAAATAATTTAGGCATATATTGCACCAAAATGAGTGATATTTCTGTATCAGTTTTAAGAACTATTTTGGGACTTTTTAGATTTAATCTTTTAGGCCACATATAGTCCGTTTTAGTAATGATCAAGCGTCTTATATCTTATTTCATTATCCTGGTGAGCAGGATTAATGGTAAGAAAAAGATTCCCATGAGAAGAGAGCAGGGTCAGTGGAGGGATCTATGCTTGAAGTTGAATCGCTTGAAACATCTCTTTGAATGTGGAAGAGATCTGAGCAGATGTAAATACAATCAGATAGGCACCAGAGAAGATCTTTAAGTGAAGAGGTAGGTGGGCAGTGAAATATATGCACTGTGCTAAGAATGTACACTGACCCTATTTTCCTATTTTTGAAATTAGAAAATTCAGGTCACGTATTTTGAGAATGCATTTGTATATAAGGTGTTAGGGAATTCTGGAAATTAAATCATTTAGTTATACATTTGTGTAAATTACTAACATAATATTAGGCCTATCCTAGAAGATGCAGGATATACATGTACTGTATACAGAATAGCTGAGTGTTATTTGAACTGTACAGTGTGTGTGAGTGTATATGGGTGTGTAGAGAGAAACAAGCAGTCCAGTGACCTAGTAAAATTCAGGAATACCAGATAATTTTATTTAAGTGTAAGCTAATGCAACTTTTCATAGAAGAGATATGAAGTGAATGATAATTCAAGAACCTGGGCAGTAAGTCTTGGGAAGTCTTTCTGCTGAGCTTCCCTGTTCTGTTCCTTAGCCCTATAGTTGCAAGCAGTGGTTTGGAGATGAAGTTTCAAATTTAACAAGCAAGTTGAGAAAAGTGAGCCCATTTTGTGTAGATTATTTGCTCTCATCCCTCACTTCATTGGCTATAAAAGTAGATCCATTAACACTGGTGGAAAGTATGCCTCTGCTAGCTATTAGATGGGTGAACAACCACCACTGTCATATCCTGCTATTCAATATCGGTGTGCTGAACACCAGTTGAGCTAAGTGATGTAATTCTCTGTCAAACTGCTTTGGATTTTAATCATTGGAAATGAATGCCCAGTTGTAATAATATTACATGTATACCTGATGTAACTGTCTAATGGGTTTTCTGGCCACTTTTACTACTGTTATATTGAAAATTGTAGGATAGTTAACTGTAACATGAAAAAAATCACAATATCCTGGGCACACAGTTCATTTGCATGCCAGTAATGCACGCCTGATAGACTAATTCACATACCTGGTAAGAACTTTTTCTTTGTGGCAGGTAGTTCTTAACATAGATCTATGTTAACATGCGAAATTGAGCTTTAAAAAAGACATTAAATATGTAACCATGTATTGAATGTTATAGTAGTAGTTAATAATTACGTGAAATTTGGTTACATAAATACAATTAAGTTTACCTTCCGGGCCGGCCTGTGGCTCACTCGAGAGAGTGTGTTGCTGATAACACCAAGGCCCCGGGTTCGGATCCCATATAGGGATGGCCGGTTCACTCACTGGCTGAGCGTGATGCTGGCAACACCAACTCAAGGGTTAAGATCCCCTTACTGGTCATCTTTAAAAAAAAAAAAAAGTTTACCTTCCAAGTGTACCTGTTTTTGACATTTATTAGTTCAAAAAGAGCAGACTGCCCCAGAATTTTTATGTTGCTTCTTTTTGGTAATGCATGTCAGAATATCACACGATGGTTTATGATAATGTTTTTTGTTATTTTCTCTGATACTTTGCTCCTGTTACATTTAAATATTGGAAAAGATAAAGGAAAGATGCATCTTATTCTGTATTTGTGAAATGAAAAGTAATATTATTAGTAGATAAGATATTAACAAATGCTGTTTTGAGGTTGAACTGGTAAATTGGGTTCAGACTTTTATGAAAATATTGTTGCTTCAAACATTAAATGCTTTCTGCATCAACTACTTCAACTAATTAAAGCCACTTGAAGATAATATTTTTTCCCTCATTTAATCAGAGTACAAGTTGTTGATTGGTAATAATAGTCATTTAAGTTTCCTTAAAAAATAGAGGCACTACAAGTGATCATATGATAGTGATATCTATCTAGACAAGAGCAGGAGACTCAAAAATGTACCACACAGTTAAGTGTTAACATTGTTTGGAGTTACATTTAAAAGGGAACAATATTTTTATTACTTTGGGTAAGTGCTCTAGGAAGGTTATTACAAGTACATTGTTTGGGACAATTATATTACTGTTCTAATTGGTCTTGATTATTTCTGTTAGCTGAAGAAATCCACATTTATCAAATGTGTTACTTTTTTAAGTGGGAAAACACTTAATTCCCTTGGCACATTTAGCTTCACTATTGACATGCTGTTGGGTGGAACATAGCAGCCAACTGGCATATGGCCTGTTTCCTTCCAGTGTGGGAAAGAAAAAGGAATTTTGGCAAGAGATACCTAAGGAGTGCCTTTCATAAAGGTTCCCAAAGGGATTTATAGTCACTGTGAAATAGACATAACCTCAATTTTTAAAAAATCTCATGTTTAAACTGAACACAGAAAAGGAGGAATTATTACTTTTCCTACTAGATTTCATTGCAACTGCACTGAAAAGCATTCTTTTCTTGCCCATTCTTTTTTTTGGAGGCTGTCATTTCTCATAATGTAAGAGAAGACAGGCCTGTGAACAGCTTCATATGCCTTGTTTTTCTAGGAAAATGCAATATGGCAGCAGCAATGGAAACAGAACAGCTGGGTGTTGAGATATTTGAAACTGCAGAGTGTGAGGAGAATATTGAATCACAGGACCGACCTAAATTAGAGCCCTTTTACGTTGAACGGTATTCCTGGAGTCAGCTTAAAAAGCTGCTTGCTGATACCAGAAAATATCATGGCTACATGATGGCTAAGGCACCACATGATTTTATGTTTGTGAAGAGGAATGATCCAGATGGGCCTCATTCAGACAGGATCTATTATCTCGGTGAGTATGAAGTCATAGTTTCTGAGAAGAAATTTTTATTGAGTCAAACTTAAAGTCTAGATATAATTGGCACTCAAATTTTGGTGAATAAGTAAGTGAATCAGTGATTTTTGGTTCCATTACAGGAAAAAAATACCTTTTAATTTGAAGAATTTCAGTTTTGGTACTATTTTAATTTTGGTTTGTCCCATTAACTTTATTTTTACTTGCAGATAACAAATCACGAATTGATCACTCTGTTTTTTCAAAGTCAAAGATGCCAGAAATTGCTTCTCCCTAGAGCTACTTTGAAGTGTCTTTCCTTAGGAATAGTCAGATTAGGAAAACAGTAAAACCATTAGTTTGTTCCCACTCTCAACAGCTGCTCCTTTTATTTTTTTAAACCAAGGCTAGTCTTGGTCTCCTTCATGAGTCCAGATTTTAAATGTATTCATCCACTGATTTACTCTGTTGTTTATTTTTTATTATAAATTTTTTTTGGTGGCTGGCTAGTACTATTCATTAAATTTTTAAAAATAGGTTTCCTTCCCTCCTCAAAGCTGCTTCCGGTATAAGTTTTATTCATTCGTGTGTGTGAGTATACATATATACATGTAAATATATCTGTTCAGGGCCGGCCCAGTGGCTCACTCGGGAGAGTGCGGTGCTGATAACACTCAAGGCCCCGGGTTCGGATCCCATATAGGGATGGCCGGTTCGCTCACTGGCTGAGCGTGGGGCTGGCAACACCAAGTCAAGGGTTAAGATCCCCTTACCGGTCATCTTTTTAAAAAAATAAAAATAAATAAATAAATAAATATAGGTTAAGATCCCCTTACCGGTCATCTTTTTAAAAAAAATAAAAATAAATAAATAAATAAATATATCTGTTCAGAGATACTCGCTGTGTGAGTCCACAGTCATAATTATAGATTTTTTTTTTTTTTAACAACTTCAGAATATTCCGTTATATAATTGTGCCATTGTTTTCCATAACCAGGCAGGCCTCTAGTGATAGGCATTTAGGTTTTTCTAATGTTCTGTTATAAAAGAAGAGGCAGTGTATATCACTGTATTACATCATTTTGCACATGTGTGAATATACCTTAGAACTAATTCCTAACAATGTAATTGCTGGGACAGAGGACATGTATATGTTCTGAATTTTGATTGATACTTCTGAATTCCCCCTCCAAAGAGGTTATAGGGTTTATATTATCGTCAGTATTGTCTCAGAGTATCTATTTCTGCACACCTACGCCAGTAATGAGTAACCAGACTTTTTGATCTTTCCCTCTCTCATTATTGAACCACAGTCTCGTGTAGTTTTAATTTTATTTCTTTTTTTATGAGTGAGATTGAGCATCTTTTTACATGTTTAAAAGCCAATCGTAGGGCCGGCCCGTGGCTCACTTGGGAGAGCCTGGTGCTGACAACACCAAGTCAAGGGTTAAGATCCCCTTACCGATCATCTTTAAAAAAAAAAAAAAAAAAGCCATTCATATTCCTTTTCTGTGACTGTTCTGTTTATATGGTATTTTTCCCTGTGTTTTAATTTGGTTTTTGCCTTTAGTACCTTTTGTTATGCAGAGATTTGTGATTTTTTTTTTTTTTGGTAGTTAAGTTTTGACTTTTCTATAGTTTTCTGTTATATCTGTAAAGCCTCTCCTAACTCCAAGATTTTTTTTTTTTTTTTTTTTTTGTCTTTTTTCGTGTCTGGCAATGGATCGCAACCCTCAGTGTCGCGCCCGTACCAGACTGGGACCGGCAACGGGATCGCAACCCTCGGTGTCGCGCCCGCACCAGACTGGGACCGGCAACGGGATCGCAACCCTCGGTGTTGCGCCCGCACCTCGCTCAGCCAGTGAGCGGGAAC
>NW_007727289.1:156862-191426 GCF_000696425.1 Galeopterus variegatus | reverse complement strand
CCCCCCGCCGGGCGCGCCGCTCCCCTCCCAGGTGGCGCACTGGATAGTGCGCCGCTTGGGAGTGCAGCGGCGCTCCCGCCGAGGGGTTGGATCCCACATACAGACCGGTTCCTGCTCACTGGCTGAGCGAGGTGCGGGCGCAACACCGAGGGTTGCGATCCCGTTGCCGGTCCCAGTCTGGTACGGGCGCGACACTGAGGGTTGCGATCCATTGCCGGACACAAAAAAAGACAAAAAAAAAAATCTTCAATGTTTTTTTCACCACCTTTAATCAAATAAATTTTTAATTTAGTCCTTGCATCATTTATAATTTATTTTGCTGTAAGATATGAAGTAGAGAAAATACTTGTTCTCCTTGGGTAGCTATCCATTTATTTTAACAACATGTTTTGAATACCTTACTCCCTAATGATTAGAAATGCCACCTTTATCATATGTCATGTTCCCATATATAAATATTTGGATCTATTTGTGGACTTTGTGTTTTGTCGCATTGATCTGTCTGTCAGATCAAATTCCAATACTATGCTGCTCCTATTATTATTTATGTTACTATAACTCTGTATTTTACTGTTTGATACCATTAATCCCCCTTCATCACTTTTTTCATACTTTTATTGATTATTTTTGTTAGCTTGTTTTTCTGTAAGAACTTATAATTGGCTTTGTAGCCCTCCTCCTCCCCATCCTATTTATACTGTTTTAAGATACATTATATTTATAGATAATTTTAGAAGAGATTTGATATCGGTAAGATATTGAGGGCTGGCTGGTTCACTCAGTTGGTTAGAACGTGGAGCTAATACATCAAAGTCAAAGATTCGGATCCACGTACCAGCAAGCCATCAAAAAAAAAAAAAAGATGTTGAGCTTTTTAAGAAAATTGTGTGCGTTTTCATTTGTTCAAGTCTTTTATATCTGTTCAAATTTTATTTTATTTTTAAAAGATGACCAGTAAGGGGATCTTAACCCTTGGCTTGGTGTTGTCAGCACCATGCTCAGCCAGTGAGCCAACTGGCCATCCCTGTATAGGATGTGAACCCATGGTCCTGGTGTTATCAGCACCACACTCTCCCGAATGAGCCACGGGCTGGCCCCTATCTGTTCAAATTTTAAAGTGTTTCTCTATTCAAGTCATTGTTCTGAAATTTTTAATATACTTTAGACTTTTTCCTGATCACCTACTCAGAAGAAATCTTTTACAGGAAATTGTACATTTTTGAGAACTTTTATCCCGAATGTGGCATGAGTAAAAGAAACTCTATTATTTAGTAACAAGCATTATGTTACATTAGCATGTTATTTTTTCACATGCTTTGTTTTGTCACTTGTCCCTCATCATGTTCTCTTAGAGAAAAACAGGACTTATTAATACTGTCTCCTGAAGACATCAGCCCAAATAGACTGCTATAGCTCTGAAAGCCAGTAAATACCATTAGGAAAGAAACAATGGGAAAAAGTTCATTTTATATAGATAATATTCTGTACATAAAATACCTTGGAAATGTTTATTGGTCGTGGATAAAGCCAAGGAAGACATTATGGAGCTAGGAGCATATAGAGAGGGACAACTGAAATGATTGTGGGGAGTGGTTCTCATTTGAGGATAGATGAGAACCAGTTTGGTTTTTTTTTTATATCTGAGGGCTGAAACCTCTTAGAAGGAGAAGTTTAAGGAGGATATGATCACCTTTTGTAAAATTGTGAATGGTATGAATAGGTTACCAATATCTTGAGAATTCTATAACAAAGCAACTCTGGAATAAACAAAATAGATTTAAGACAAAATCAACTACTGAAGTGAATGTCAGCTGATATCTTACTTTTGACTCCAAAGGCAACACAGACTAAGAAAGGTTTAGAAAAATAAGGGGATAAAGCAAAATATGGATATTAGGGGGCTCATCCTCAACTTTTGCAAGAGTTAGCATGCAAGTTCCCATGTCCTTCCACAAACTGCCTTTTGCTTCCATCACCAGAAACATAGGCTGAGAATCTGTTCCACACTAGAGCAAATTTCTTGTTCTTTCTGTGTGATTTATTTTTTCCCTTCCTTTACTCTCCCCTAGCTTTTTATCTTTTTTTTTTTTTTTTGGCAGCTGGCCGGTACCCCTTACCTTTTTGGAAGTGATACCTTTCTAGCACTTCTTAGGGTAGAAGAGCTTCGTTTTATTTTGTTCGACTTTTTGGTTCACATCTTCATACCCATAGTGTGTTTCTGTAACTTCTCTTTTATACCTAGCTCATTCTACACTGTTGTAATCATCCAGCTCAGTTATTGCATGACTTCACAGAATAGATCTGGCCTAGTTTAGACCTCTTTTTTTTTTTTTGTCTTTTGTCTTTTTCCGTGTCCGGCAACGGATCGCAACCCTCAGTGTTGCCCCCGCACCGGACCAGGGACCGGCAACGGGACCGCAACCCTCGGCGTTGCTCCCACGCCTCGCTCAGCCAGTGAGCGGGAACCGGTCTTTATGTGGGATCCGAACCCTCAGGCGGGAGCGCTGCCACACTTCCCAAGCGGCGCACTTATCCAGTGCGCCACCGGGCCGGCCCAAGTTTAGACCTCTTTTTCCTTTTCCCTTCCCTAATTAATAAAGGACAAAGAGATTTTTAGCAAGACATCAGATTCTGTATTGTTTTAATGTGAGTATACTTTTGTTTGAAACTCCAAAGGCCTTATTAATGATTACAGTTATAGAACTGTTATAATGAAGAAAACCTAGAATTCAGTTAGACCTATGTGTGTTTCTAAATAAGTACTTTAAATGATTCAGAAAAAAAATTTAGTAATCTGAAGTTGTCAAGTTGGAATCTCATGAATCTGTTGCCAACTTGTGAGGGACTAACAGTTCTCAAAAAATTCCAAAAATGACAGTTGTCTTAACTCTCCTTGCATCATCTTACATACTTTGGTTTGTTTTGAGAGGGGACTAAGATCTGAATATCTAAATGGAACATGAGCGTTTTTTCTGTAAAGCCTTGGTTTTATTGATGAAAGTTTCCATGGCATATGGCATATGCACATCTTGTTCATTGTAGATCCCATAGAGTGCAAAATATTGCAATATATGGAAAGCATTATGTGCTTATTACTGTGATTGTAGTAAGAATGCTACTTGAAAAAAAAAAAAAAGTGATTGTTTTCTCTTACAGCCATGTCTGGTGAGAACAGAGAAAATACTCTATTTTATTCTGAAATTCCCAAAACCATCAACAGAGCAGCAGTATTAATGCTTTCTTGGAAGCCTCTTTTGGATCTTTTTCAGGTACGATTAAATATTGTTAATACTAAGATTTGGTATATGTTTTCAGAGACTGCATGTATTTAGAGGCAGAAATTCAGCTGGGAATGAAGTAGATGTGAATCAGAAGAAATTAAAACATTTTTGTTTTTGCATATATGACCCTTAAATTCCATTTAATTCTCAATATCTGAAACTAAGGGATATTACAATTCAGTTTATTTTTTAACTACCTTCTCCCTGATTAACTGTCTTTCCTTTCCATAAACTTTATAGTTAGGTAGTTCTCACAGTTTTTGGAGTTGTTGTTCACATAAAAGAACTAATATATATTTACAGAAAGTTTTATATTTAGATCTTTAAATTGAATTTGTAGTTCTAATGCTTAGTAACAGCACAAACTTAAATAAAGGTACTAAGTTCAGTTTTTGCTTCTAACTATTATAAATTTAATTTTTGTAAAATCAAAGCTTAGGGTTTTTTTCCTGATATTTTATCTTTATGCAAAAAAGTAAGTAGTTGAAAACTGACAAGGTGATATTTGGGTGCAATTGTTTGCCTTTTTCTTTCTCATTTATTATTTTTACATTGAATATTTTCTTATTAAATAGCATGTTTGGGTTAAACTGAACTAAAATGTGGTATTTCTCATAGGAATTTTGAAAAATATAACTTCTATGACAACTAATCATTTTGATTACAACTATTTATTATGGATGTTGTTCTTTTACATAGGCTTGTGACTTTTCTTTAAAACAAAAAAAAATCCTTATTCTAAGAACTGAAATAATAGTAATTTTGTCACAGAACAGTTTGTAAATCAATGAGTCAAAGTTGTTAAATTTTTATTATGGAAATTTTTTAAAAAGTTCCACAAATTAGAATAACATGTGAACCATTTTCAACCATTATTAAATCTTGGCCATCAGTGTTCCATTGTAACCTTACCAACTCCCTCCTTACAACTCCCACTCCAACTTTTCAGATCATTTTGAAGCAGATGCCAGATATATCATTTCATTCCTAAATAAATCAGAATGTATCTCTGATGGATACAAATTCTTTTTGGGTATCACCATAATATCATTATCACACTTAAAAAAAATTATTGATCATTTCTTCATATCATTAAATATTCAATTAATGTTAAGATTTCTCTACTATTTTAATAATTTTTTCTCTGTTTTTTAATACTTAGTTTAAATCAAGATTTAAATAAATAAGGCCCATATATTGCAATTGATTGGTAGTTCTCTTTTCATCTATTCGTTTCCACTCCATCATTTTTTCCCCTCAATGCAGTTTGTCTGTTGAAGAAAGAGGGTCCGTAGAATTGTTCTCATCTGGATTTTGCTGATTGTATACCTCTAGTGTGTTATTTGCTATGTTCTTCAATCCCCTGTATTTTCTGTAAACATAAATAGTTAGTTAGATCTAGAAGCTTGATTAGACCCAGATTTACTTTTTTTTTTCGGCAAGACTAATTCATAGTTCAAAAGAATTAAAAGCAGAGTCTTTTATTTTATTTATTTTTTTTAAAGATGACTGGTAAGGGAATCTCAACCCTTGACTTGGTGTTGTCATCACCAGGCTCTCCCATGTGAGCTAACCAGCCATCCCTATATAGGGATCCGAACCCTTGGCCTTGGTGTTATCAGCACCACACTCTCCCAAGTGAGCCATGGGCTGGCCCTAGAAGCAGGGTCTTGAGAAGATATTTATTTGTACAGTTGTGTTCATAGCAGCATTATTCACAGAGAGGTGGAAGCAACCCAAATGTCCACTGATAGATGAATGGATAAACAAAATATGATACATACATATAATAAAATATTATTCAGCCCTAAAAAGGAAGGAAATTCTGACACATGCTACAACATGGATGAACCTTAAGGACATTATGTGAGACACATCAGTCACAAAAAGACAAATACTGTATGTTTCCATTTATATGAAGTACTTAAAGTAGTCATATTCATAAAAAAAGAGAGTACAATGGTAGTTGCCAGGAGTTGGGGAGGGTGATAAATGGGGAGTTATTCTTCAGTGGGTATAGAGTTTCAGTATTGCAAGATGAAAAAGTTCTGTTGGGCCGGCCCGGTGGCGCACTGTGCTTGGGAGTGTAGTGGCGCTCCCGCCGAGGGTTCGGATCCCACATACAGACCGGTTCCCGCTCACTGGCTGGGCGAGGTGTGGGGGCAACGCCGAGGGTTGCGATCCCGTTGCCGGTCCCGGTCCGGTACGGGCGCGACACTGAGGGTTGTGATCCGTTGCCGGACATGAAAAAAGACAAAAAGGAAAAAAAAAAAAAGTTCTGGAGAGCGATCGTGCAATGATGTGAATATACTTTACTGAACTGTACACTTAAAAATGGTTAAGATGGTAAATTTTATGTTGTATGTGTTTTACTGCATAGATGATGATGTGTGCTTCCATCAGGAGACATATAAGGCCTTATTTCTATTCTTGTTATATTAGCACCCTTTGAGCATTGCCAAAATCCATTAATTTATTAGGGGCTTTAAATGGTGATATTTTATCATTGCTCCTTCATTTAGTGACTGAAATACTTTTATAAAGAGAAACTTCTATTCAACAACTATTCAGTTACTCTGAGGTCCAGTTCACAATGGAAAGATAAATTATTCTCTTTATTTACCATTTTTCAAATAATAAATTTATTTCCTGGTGTCCTCTACAGGTGATCAGTTAAGGTTTTGTAGTTTTTTGCATCTTCATGAACTTACAGATTTAAACCTGTTTGATATCTTTTGAGCCATTGACAGCTCTTCTTCTATAAATTGTCCTATTTTTGGTCAGTGGATGCACCTTCACCTTGACATGTCAAATCTCTTTGACATGACCCTGGTAATGTTTGATAGTTCTCTTATTTTTTGGTATAATGAAGATGTTCCATCATCATTTGACACATTGCCTACCCCATGCTTGGAATCAGCAAAGTGGTATCAATAGATTATGACCTGGGTACATGGGATGCTTATAATTCTTGGGTTGGTAATTGTTTCTAGATCTTATCAGTGGTTTCACAAACTGGAAAATAGATACATTTTGTGTGTGTATGTGTGTATTTGAAATATAAGTATCAGTAGGAATTCATATCAACTGAAGCAATATACTTTTGTATATCATAAGGTCACAGTGATATATCCAATTCAAATTCTGTACTACAGGATTTTTATTTAACCTCATTTATCTTACATATGAATGTACTTTCTTTGATGCCAAAGATCCCAGTTTAAACAACATACTATAATTACTCATTTGCTTTGCCCCATATTACATACACAATAGTTTCAAAATAACAAACCAATGCACCAATGCTATGATTACTCACATCAGTAACTTGGAATTGTTTTTCTCTATGTAGCTATGCCACCAATATAGTCAGATTCATTTGCTTCATTTTTGTTTTCAAATTCTAAGGATTCCTTTATGTTTTGTTTTATAGAATACTTATATGATTCTAAAGTCAGATCTACAAAACAAGATATATTCAGAGAAGCCTAGCTTTTTTCCCTATCTCTTCTACCCTGTTTCCTTCCCACTCCCTAACCTTTTTTTTTAAATGGCTTATCCTTCCTTTTTAAAAACTGTAAGAGAGTACATAGATGTTCATATCCTTCTCTTCTTAGATAAATAGTAGCACACAATATCTCTCTTCTTAGATAAATAGTAACATACAATAATACATTTTCTCCACTGTGCAATTTTCTATTAACAATCTTATCCTTCAGATCACTCCAGAGGAGTGTGTGTATGTATATATATATGTATATCTCATTATGATCTTTAGTTCTTGTACATCTGTGTTGAGTTCTGCAGATGAGCCATATTCAGCCAGTTCCCTCTTGATGGACATTTCAGTTATTCTAAATCTTGCTGTTACAAATAGTACTGCAATAAAACGACTTGGGCAAACAACTTTTTACATTTTTACCAGTTTGTCTTTGAGCTAGACTCTTGGAAACGAGATTGCTAAACCAGAGGCTATATGCTTTTGTAATTTTGCTAGATATTAAATATTACCAAATTTCCCTCCCTAGGAACTGTGTCATTTTGAATTCTCACCAGTAAGGCATAAGGGTATCTGTTTCTCCACAGACTCTTCAACACAGTCTATGCTCAAACATTTAGATTTTCATCAGTTTGGTAGACAGAAAATGGTATCCTGGTGTAATTTTAATTTGTATTTCTTTTATGGGCAAGGTTGATCATCTTTTTATATAGTTGAAGGTTATTTGCATTTCTTTCTGTATAAATTGTTGATGCATATTTCTAACTCATTTTTCTGTAGGTGGTTGGTCTTCATTTCTAAGAGGCTTTTATACACTAGGGTTATAAACCCTTTTTTATAAAGTGACATAGTTTGCAAATATTTTTTCCAAGGTTGTCATTTGTATTTTACTTTCTTTATGGTGTGTGTGTGTGTGTGTGTGTGTTGACCATGTGAAAGGTTGTTATGTAATAAAATATATCAATCTATTTTTTATTGTATCTTTTTGATTTTAAGTCATAGTTAAGACAGTTTTTACTACTTCAAAGTTACAAAAGAATTCACCTACATTTTCATCTAGTACTTAACATGGTTTCATTTTTTAAAGCATTATGAGGTATAATTGACATACAATAAATGCAAATTTTTTTTTTCCTTTTTGTCTTTTTTACTGACCGGTAACGGGATTGCAACCCTCGGTGTCGCGCCCGCACCGGGGACTGGCAACAGGATCGCAACCCTCGGTGTTGCGCCCGCACCACGCTCAACCAGTGAGCGGGAACCGGTCTCCACATGGGATCCGAACCCTCGGCGGTTCCCTGGGAGCACTCTCCAGTGCGCCACCGGGCCGGCCCCCAATAAATGCAAATTTTAAACTGTACAATTTGATAGATAGTTTGGCCATATGTATGCACCTGTGAAATTGTTACCTCAGTCATTGCACCCAAAAGTTTCCTTTTGGTCCTTTGTAAGCTTCCAGCCCCCTGTATCCCCAAGGAACTGTACCAGTCTTGCACATCTTTTGTAAGATTTATCTCTAAATATTTCATATTTTTTTATACTGTTGTAAATGGTATTGCTTTTTAATTTCAATTCCTGGTTGTTTTTTGCTAGTGTTTAGAAATGCAATTGATTTTTATATATTGATTTTATATCCAGAACCTAGTTTAAACTCATTTATTAGTTCCATTAGCTTTTTTGTAGATTTTGTTGGATTTTCTATATAAATGTTTATGTTGTATGCAAACATTGGCAGTTTTACTCCTTCCTTTACAATCTGGGTACGTTTTGTTTCTTTTTGTCTTACCGTGTTGGCCAACAGTACAATGCTGAATAGAAGTGGTGAAAGCAGACATTCTTTTCTTTCTGATCTTAGGAGGAGGCTTTCAGTCCTTTATCATTAAGTATATCAGCTATAGGTTTTTCGTAAATGCCCTTTTGTTAGGCTGAAGAAATTCCCTTCTATTTCTAGTTCGCTCCACGCTCAACCAGTGAGCGGGAACCGGTCTCCACATGGGATCCGAACCCTCGGTGGGAGCGTCGCCGCGCTCCCAAGCAGCGCACTCTCCAGTGCGCCACCGGGCCGGCCCGCATTGCAGCAATTTTAGAAAACTATCTGTCATCATCTACTAAAGCTAAAGACAGGTGAACCCTTGACCCGTCAATTCTACTCCAGGGATTGAACCCTGGACCTTGGTGTTACCAGCACCACACTCTAACCAACTGAGCTAACCGACCGGCTCTGGATTTTGTCAAATGTTTTTTCTGTCTGTTGAGAAGAGCATATGGCTTTTCTTTTTTAGTTTGTTAATATGGTAAAACACATCAATTGATTATTGAGTGGATATTAAACCAGCATTGTATTTCTGGGATAAAGCCCACTTGGTTATGATGTATCATCCTTTTAAATATTATTGGATTCAGTTTGTTAAAATTTTTAGATTTTTAATGTGTATGTTCATATTGGTCTGTAGAGTTCTTTTCTTGTATTTTCTTTGTCTGATTTTGATATTAGTGTTATTTATGCTGGCATACAGTAAGTTGGAAGGTATTTCTCCTTTTTAATTTTCTAGAAGAATTTGTTCGGTAAGATTCACCAGTGAAGCCATCTGGACCTGTAGTTTTCTTTTTGGAAAGGTTTTGAACTAGAAATTTGGTTTCTTTATGAAATACAGTGTTATTCAGGTTTTATGTATATATATATATTTTTTTTTTTTTTTTAAATTAAATTAAATTTAATTTTTTTGCTGCCCTCAGTGTCGCGCCCGTACCGGACCGGGACCGGCCACGGGATCGCAACCCTCGGTGTTGCTCCCGCCCCTCGCTCAGCCAGTGAGCAGCCGGTCTGTATGTGGGATCCGAACCCTCGGTGGGAGCGCCACCACGCTTCCCAAGCGGCACACTATAGCAGTGTGCCACCAGGCCGGCCTTGAAATTTTCTTTGATGTTAGTATAGCTACTCCAACGCCGAACCCTCGGTGGGAGCGCCACCACGCTTCCCAAGCGGCGCACTATAGCAGTGTGCCACCAGGCCGGCCTTGAAATTTTCTTTGATGTTAGTATAGCTACTCCAACTTTTTTTGATTAGTGTTATAATGAAATATGCTTTTCCATTCTTTTATTTTTTAACAGCTTTATGGAGATATAATTCACATGCCATACAGTTCACCCATTTAAAGTATATAATTCAGTAGCGTTTAGTGTATGCACAGTTAGGCAACTATCATAACAATCTAATTTTAGAATATTTTTGTCATTCCAAAAGAAACCCATTAGCTGTCACCCCTCATCCACCTCACTCTCCCTTCCCCCAGGATTTGTTAACCACTAATCTACTTTGGATCTCTATAGATTTGTCTACTCTGAACATTTTATATAAACAGAATCATACACATGTAGTCCTTTATGATTGGTTCCTTTCACTTAGCATAATATTTTCTGTATTCATTTACATTGTAGAGGTAACAATACTTCATTATTTATTTTTATGGCTGAATAATATTCCATTACATGGCTATACTACATTTTGTTTATTAGTCAGTTTATGGACATTTGGGTTGTTTCAACTTTGAGGCTTTTATGAATAGTGCTTCTAACATTAGTATATAAGTTTTTGTTTACATTTATGTTTTCATTTCTCTAGGGTATATATCTAGAAATGGAATTGCTGGGTCATGTGGTAACTCTGTGTTTACATTTTTAGGGAACTGCCAAACTTTTTCATAGAAGCTGCATCATTTTACATTTACATAAGCCTTGTACGAGGGTTCCAAATTCTCTACATCCTCATCAACCCTTGTAATTGTGTGTCATTTTGATTAAAGCCAATCTTCCTAGTAGGTTTGAAGTAGTAATTCATTGTCATTTTGATTTGCCTTTCCCTAATGACCAGTGATGATGAGTATCTTCTCACGTGTTTATTGACCATTTGTATATTTTCTTTGGAGAAATGTCTGCTCAAGTCCTTTGCCTGTTTTTAATTGGGTCTTTTTAATGCTGAGTTATGAGAGTTCTTTACGTGTTCTGGATACTAGACCTTATCAAATATATAATTTATAAATATTTTCTCCCATTCAATGGGGGGATGTCTTTTTACTTTTTTTTTTTTTTTTTCCATTGCAGCAGTCATTAATTTGTTAGTATAAAATCAGTGACAACTACCTTTGGCAAGTGTTTAGTACTATAATAATTTACATGTAAACATTTAAACACAATTAGTTTGGTCTCTTCTTTATGGAGGATAAGACATTTTTGTGCTTTCTGACTCGCCCCTTTTCTTCTATTTGTCATTTACCTTAATCTGAAGTATTTATGCCTTCATTTCTTTAAAAAAATTGTGATGAAATATACATAACAAAAATTTACCATCTTAATCATTTTTAATTGTGTATTAGTGCACAGCAGTGACATTAAGTTCATTCACATTGTTGTGTGACCATCACCGCCATCCATCCACAGAACTCTTTTCATCTTGCAAAACGTAATTCTACCCACTAAACAGTAACTTCTCATTACCCTTTGCCCTCTGCCCCCTGCCCTGGCAACCACCCTTCTGTCTATGAATTTAACTACTCTAACTACCTCATATGCAGTATTTGTCTCTTTGTGGCTGGTTTATCTCATTTAGCACATTGTCTTCAAGGTTCATCCATGTTGGAGCATGTTTCACATTTTGTGTATCCATTCATCTGTTGGTGGACACTTGGATTGCTTCCACCTTTTGGCTATTGTGAATAATGCTGGTATGAACATGGGTGTACAAATATCTGTTTCTGTTGCTGCTCTCTGTTATTTTGGATATACAAGTATACCCAGAAGTGGAATTTCTGGATCATACAGTAATTGTATTTTTAAGTTTTTGAGAAACCGCCATAGTTTTTTTCCATACTGGATATACCGTTTTACATTCGCACCAGCACTGTATAGGATTTTAATTTCTCCACATCCTCATCAACACTTGTTATTTTCTGGTATTTTGATAATCGCCATCCTAATGGATGTGAGGTATATCTCACTGTGGTTTTGATTTGCATTTCCCTAATGATTAGTGATGTTGAGCATCTTTTCATATGCTTATTAACCATTCATCTATTTCCTTTGGAGAAATATCTATTTAAGTCCTTTGCCCATTTTTTTAATTGAGTTGTTTGGTTTTTGTTGTTATTTATTTTCTTGATATTGTCCTGTTGGTTGGATAGGGCCCTCCCCCAAAATAAATTGAAGTCCTAAACCCTAGTGTCTATAAATGTGGCCTTATTTGAAAATAGGATCTTCGCAGAGTTTATTTTCTTGATATTGTCCTGTTGGTTGGATAGGGCCCTCCCCCAAAATAAATTGAAGTCTTAAACCCTAGTGTCTATAAATGTGGCCTTATTTGAAAATAGGATCTTCGCAGAGGTAATTAAGGATCTTGAGATGACATAATCCTGCATTTAGGGTGGATCCTAAATATAATTACTGTTGTCCTTATAAGAGAAAGGAGAGAAAAATTTGAGATACTCAGACACAGAAAGTGAAGGCCGTGATAAGACAGATTAGAGTTATGTTGACACAAGCCTAGGATCCCCTGGAGCCACCAGAAGCTGTAATAGGCAAAGAAGGATTCTCCTCTAGAACCTTTGAATGGAGCCTGGTCCTGCTGACAACTTGATTTTGGGCTTCTGGCCTCCAGAACTGTGATAATAAATTTGTTGTTTTCAGCCACCAAGTTTGTTATAGCAGCTCTAGAAAACTAATATATGTCCTTTGACACACACAGTTTTTAATTTTGATGACGTTCAATATACCTGTTATTTTCTTTGATTGCTTTTGTTTTTGGTGTCATATCCAGGAAACTTGCTTAATCCAAGGTCATGCAGATTTTCATCTATGTTTTCTTAAATAAGAGTTTTATAGTTTTAGCTCTAACATTTAGGTTTTTGGTCCATTGAGTTCATTTTTGTATATGGTGTGAGATAGAGGTCCAAATTAATTCTTCTACATGTGGCTATCCAGTTATCACAGCACCATTTGTTGAAGAACTATCCCCATTAAATGGTCTTAGTACCCTTGTTGAAAATCAGTTTACTATAAATTTATTTATTTCTGGACTCTCAGTTCTAGTCCGTTGGCCTGTATGTCTATCCTTATGCCAGTACCATGTTGAATTGGTGAGTCCTCCAACATTGTTCTTTTTCAAGATTGTTTTTGCTATTCTGTGTCCCTTGCAATTTATATGAATATTATTAGGATCAGCTTGCCCATATCTGGAAAAAGGCAGTTGGAATTTTGATAGGTATTCCATTGACTTTGTCTTCCAATCCATGCTCATAGGATGTCTTTCCATTTATTTAGATCTTCTTTATTTTCTTTCAGTAGTGTTTCATAGTTTTCCGTATACAAGTCTTAGACTTTGGTTAAGTTTATTCACAAATGTTTTATTATTTTTGATGATAGTTTAAATGTCAACCACAGTTTTTTTAATTGCATTGTCAGATTGTTCATTGCTAGTGTATAGAAATGCAAATAATTTTTGTATATCGATCTTGTATCCTGCAACTTTCCTGAACTCATTTATTAGCTCTAATGGTTTTTTTTATAGATTTTTAGGGTTTTCTTTCTATATAAGATCATGTCATCTGCAGATAGAGATAGTTTTCCATCTTCCTTTACAGTTCAGATGCTTTTATTTCTTTTTCTTGCCCAGTTGCCCTGGCTAGAATCTCTAGTACAATGTTGACTAGAAGAGGTGAGAGCAAACATTCTCTATTTTTCATGGTCTTAAGAGACTTTTAGTTTTTCACCACTAAGAACGATGTTAGCTGTGGGTTTTTCACAGATGCCTTTTTATCAGACTGATAAATTCCCCCTCTACTCCTAGTTTGTTGAGTGGTTTTATCATGAAAGGGTGTTGTTTTTTGTTCAATTTTCTGTCTATTGAGATTATCGGGGTTTTTTTCCTTTATTATATTAATTGGAGTATTACATTGATTGGTTTTCATATGTTGAACCAAACTTGCATTCCTGGGATAAATTCTACTTGGCTATGTTGCATAATCCTTTTAGCATGCTCCTGTATTCAGTTTGCCAGTATTTTGTTGAGGATTTTTGCATCTATTTTAATAAAGCATATTGATCTATAGGTTTATTTTCTTGTGATATCTTTGTCTGGTTTGGTTTTCAGGGTAATACTGACCTCATTGAATAAGTTAGGAAGTGTTTTTACCTCCTTTTGTGGGGGGGGGATGTTTGAGAAGGATTGTTCTTAACTCTTCTTTAAACATTTGGTTGAAGAAACAAAAATAAAAAAGATGCAAAAAAAGAAATAAACATTTGGTTGAATTCATTAGTGAAGTTTTTCTTTGTTGGAAGTTTTTTGCTTACTAACTCAATCTCTTTATTTGTTATAGATCTATTCAGATTTTCTTTTTCTTGAGTCAGTTTTGATAGTGTTGTGTGTTTCTAGGAATTTTCATCTAGGTTATCTTATTTGTTGGCATATAGTTGTTCATTCTATTCCCTTATAATCCTTTTTATTCCTGTAAGGCTGTTAGTAATGACCCCTCTAATTCCTGATTTTAGTAATTTGAGCATGCTCGCTCACTCTCTTTCAATTACTTTAGGAAAATTTGTCAATTTTGATGAACCAACTTTTTGTTTTCTTGAGTTCTTTTGTTTTTCTATTCTCTATTGTGTTTATTTACAATCTAATTTGTATTATTTTCTTCCTTCTGCTTGCTTTGGTAGTTTAATTTGCTCTGTTTTTCCCCAGTATCTTTTTTTGTTTGTTTTGTTTTGTTTTAAAGCAGAGACTGGAGGAGTTTGAAGTTCTTGGATCAGCCTTCTCTTTTTGAGTCACTGGTCTCCACTCTCAGGTCGTCATACAGGGACCACTTTTCAGTTTCAATGCTGGCCCGCCCGGCCGACTGCCCGTGGGCTGTGGTGGCAGCGGCAGCGCAGAAATGGCCCACACTCTGCGGAAACCTGCCACTGGCCAGAGCCCATGGTGGCGCCCATCCTCCACTGAGTCAGCAGGGCACTTGGTGGTGTGGTGTCAGGGCCAGTGGGCCACCTCCCCAGTGTCTTGAGGTGGAAGATTAGGGTATTGGTTCGAGACCCTTTTTTTTTTTTTTTGACAGCTGGCAGGTAAGGGGATCCAAACCCTTGACCTTGGAGTTATAACATTGTACACTGTGCTCTAACCAACTGAGCTAACTGGCAGCCCAGAGATCTCTTTTAATGTAGGCATTTATAGTTATAAATTTCCCTGTGAGCAGTGCTTTCACTGCATCCTTTAAGTTTTGGTATACTATATTTTCATTTTCTTTTGTCTCAAGGTATTTTGTGATTTCTTCTTTGACCCATTGTCTTCCCTCTCCTTGTGCCACTGTCTGGAAACTTTCAAGATAGTTAGCTGGGACAATTATAAAGCTCACCTCATTTGATGCTCATTTCTCAGGAATTGCTGCCCTTTGTTGTCTGAAGTCTAGTGTCCTAAAAATGTTATTTTATTTATTTGGTCCACTTTCTCATTTGTTTCAGGTGGGAAGGTGAATATGGTCCCTAGTACTCCATCTTGGCTGGAAGTGAAAGTCAGTTTCTTTTTTAACATTTCAGTATCTGATCCTTTGGAATATGGAAGAAGTGGATCCAGTTTTGTCTTTTTGCATATGACTATACAGTAATTCCAACTGATTTAAAATTTAGATCAGTAGACACTGATTGTAAAAATCCCATCTTTTCCCCCACCATCTTTTTTTTTTTTTTTTTTTTTTCTTCTGCTGGCCAGTACAGGGTTCGAACCCCAGGACCTTGGTGTTATTGGCACCATGCTCTAACTGGTTGAGCTAACCAGCGGGCTCCCTACCATCTTTTTTGTACTAATTTCTATATTCAGTGTTCTTTTGGATTTTCTGTTCTAGATCATTGTTTATTCTGTTTTTCATGTTTTAATTTTTTAGTATGTAGTAAGGCTAATCTTGCTTCCCAGATTGATCTTTTTCAGGATTTTTTTTACCATCTTCCTTGTTAGTCTTTCAAATAACAGATTTTACTATCACAACATTAAAAATATGGAGTTCTTTTATGAAAGTTAGTTTCTTATCCTTAAATTTTCTTATGTTCTGATTATTAAGAATTAAGACATATTAAGAACTAACCAAGTCTGTTAACCTTCTGAGAGAATAAGAGGAGAGAAACAAATGTAATTATATACTCAGAATTGCTCTTGACATCAGTGGAAACAGTCATAAGAGAAATTTAAAACAAACAGAAAGATCAGAATTATTAAAAGTATATATTCAGTGAATTTGCTAGTTTTTTCTATTGGAGCCTAATACACATATACAAATGTGCATATATATAATTAAAAATTAATTTTAAAATGACACAAAGAATACATAAAACTAGGTGGGTTTTTAGCAGGATACTAAGGTTGTCTCATTTTTAACCTCACCAAACATCATTTTCGGTTTGCAAGTATGTACCTATATTTGCCACAATTCAACAATGTTTACTTTCAGTGTGCTGGCTTTATTTTGGAATGATACATTCCTGCCAATAAGCTTATCTAGACTCCTTTTTAAAGTATCATTTCTTGATAGCAGAAACTATGTCTGTTCCTTTAATGTGTTTTCTTTATCATACTCTGATAAAGCGTATAGAGCTCTTAGTAAGGGAAGATGTAAATGTAATTTTTTGAAGGTACCACATATTAAGTTTATTTTCTTCTTTATTTTCCTTTTAAAATTTATTCATTTACCAAATAATACTTCTATCTTGGGAAAGCCCCTCATAATCATCAATCATTAGTTACAATTAATTATAGACATTCTTTGAAAGAGATTGTAATAGCTATGTTGTAGGTAGAAAAACAAAATGACAGATTCTGCTCTCAAAAAAAATTATTTTTTAGTCTGTTAGGAAATATACTGAAAAAGTGAAAAACAATACCATAACCAAATAAGCAAAAGAGACAGTAACTCCTATAAACATTTTGAAGAAGAGATCACTGTGTGCCACAACGGATCACAAAACTTTACTGGCTGAGGTTGAATTTGAGCTACGGTTTTGGGGTATAAGTAAAAGTTGGATGGGTAGAAAGAAAAAAAGCCTTTCAAGAGTTGGGGTAGGGGGTGGAACAGACAAAGATCAGGAGACAGAAAATCAGACATTGGGTTTTAGGTCAGTGATGTAACCAGCCTGACCTCTAGGGTTTTATTAGAGGAGTATTAGTAGATATAGTGGAAAGGTACTGATAATAGCTGGCATTTGAGAGCTTACTCTGTGCCAGTCGTTGTGCTAAGCACTTTACATATTTTTATCTAAATTAATCTTCACAAAGCTGATGTAGATGACACATTACTATTTTGAAAATGAGGAAAGTTACTTTTGAAAAAATTAAGGTACTTGCCCAGGGTCAGACTTCTAGTCAAGGGTCAAAGTGTTGATTCAAAGCACTTGACTTCAGAGTCTGTGTTCTTAACTGCATCCAAAAAACACAGTTAGGTTGTAGAAAGTCTTGAATGCCAACGTGATGGGATTTTCTTGTTCTCTAGTGTATACAATAATCATCTAAAGATTCTTTACCAAGAAATCTTTCAACAGACTTCCTGAAATTAATCTGCTTATAGTTGCTGGAAAATTTGGGGGTTACTCAAAATGTAGACTCAATAATGTTGGAGATGCTAGGATTTCAGGGCTAATAGGCAAGTTTTCAGAAGACTATAATAGGTGTCTTTTCTTCCGTAATAGGCAACACTGGACTATGGAATGTATTCTCGAGAAGAAGAACTATTAAGAGAAAGAAAACGCATTGGAACAGTTGGAATTGCTTCTTATGATTATCATCAAGGAAGTGGAACTTTTCTCTTTCAAGCTGGTAGTGGAATTTATCATGTAAAAGATGGAGGACCACAAGGATTTACCGTAAGTTGGAGTTACTACTTTTTAAGTCTGTTTTGAGGTCCTAAATTTTATTTGCACCCAAATCAGAAAGGTAAGTAAAAAACCAAACACTTCAGTTTACCTACCAATTAAGAAATTTAGTAACAGTGAAAACAAGAAATATGGATATTTGTTTCCAATTTTAAGAGCTAATAATTCTTCCAGTGACATTAAGATACAATTTTTAAAATGCTACAAACACTTGCTGTATAGGAAGATATTGTAAAGGGCATCAATTCCTGTTTTCTGTGTAATCACTGATGAGGATTTTGGAAGATAATGTTATCACAAGGTAATTTTTTTTTTTTGGGCATCTGGCAGGTACGGGGATCTGAACCCTTGATCTTGGTGTTGTAACACCACGCTCTAACCAAATGAGCTAACTGGCCAGCCCCATCATTTTTGGTTCCCTTGAAAGCTAATTCATCTTAATAAATGATTTTATATATTTGGTTTTATTCTAGGCAATTCTTTATGAACTATTGGAACTATTCTTTTGACAGAATTGTGATGATCCTGCCTTTTACTACATTTTTATGAGCAAACTATTTTATATTAGTAAAATTAATTTTAAAATATCTAACAAAATATTCAATAAATAAGTGTTTAATAAAATATTTAATAAACAATAATTACTCTGTTAAACAGATTGGGACAACAAAATTTATGAAATGCTGTTTGTCTGTATTTCCTCTATTACGCATAGCTTTCTCATTCATAGTAAAAAAAAATGAGTCTTTCCTTATGAGTTAAAGCAGTTGAAAGTATATTTTTCTGGGGAGCAATATTCATAGTTGACATTTTATCTAGAAATATTGTTCATTTTTCATTTTACAGGAAGGGTGCTGGGAAACAAATGTGTACGTATTAGCCTCATATTTACCTTAAAATGTTTACTTTTCTAGCAACAACCTCTACGGCCCAATTTAGTGGAAACTAGTTGTCCCAACATACGGATGGATCCAAAATTATGCCCTGCTGATCCAGACTGGATTGCTTTTATACATAGCAATGATATTTGGATTTCCAACATTGTAACCAGAGAAGAAAGGAGGCTCACCTATGTGCACAACGGTAAGGTATAGTTCTTCAAATCATTTTAAAAATTTAATCTGCTTTTGCTTTCATTTTGAAATTGAACCAACCTGGATAATCTTTATATTTTAAGTACAAGTCTCTAAAATTAACAAGATAGAGAAAATTACAGAGGTAACTGGTATATACCACCTGTATAATGCTACCTTGTTTTAATGTTCATTTTCAAAGAGCACAACAATGTACCTCTGATATGATTGTTGTTTTAGCCTATTAAGACTGCCAGAATTTTCACAAAACTGTTCCCATTAAAGTAAAATTTTCAGTTAAAAAAAATTAGTCTTGTTTTGGGAAACAAACAGAAAAACTAATTACACTCTATTAGAAACTACCTGAGGGCCGAGCCCGTGGTGCACTCAGGAGAGTGCGGCGCTGGGAGCGCAGCAGCGCTCCCACCGCGGGTTTGGATCCTATATAGGGATGACCAGTTTGCTCACAGCGCTCACTGGCTGAGCACAGTGTAGCCGGTCTCAAAAAGGACAAAAAAAAAAAGGAAAGAAAGAAGAAACTACCTGAAAATTTATCTTCCCGTTTTGGAGATCCTACTTAGTTATTATTGTCACAATAGGAAAAACAGAACTTTGTAGGACTATGTGTATTGTATAAATATTTAATTAAGTTTTATTGAAGTAGCTATAATACTAAGCAGTATTCAAAGCACAAAAAAGATCTGGATATTTTCCTCTAAAGATTTCTTTTTTTCTATTTTTAATTAATTAATTTATTTTTATTATTACTTTTTTACATTCTAAGATGCTTTTGCAGAGCAGTTGGGGGGGATGGTGAGAGGCTGGTTGTGGGTGTAGGGGGCGTGGCTGAGGCCCCCAGCCCTCCCCTATCCCTGGCTTGGGGGCCAAGTAGGCTTCTGGTCCTTCTAGGTTTTATTGTGTTCTTTGGTGAAGTGAGAACTTTACTAGTTAATATCAAACATTGTCTCTGGTCTGCAGGTATTTTGTTTTTTCTTTCAGTTCTATTTTGGATTGTTTGCTATTCCCACCACTTAAACTCTGCACTGGAACTACTTTGTTGTTGTTTGCTCGAAAATGGGGGAATTTCCTGTAGGAACCAGCACTTGAGCCTGGTAGTGGAGCTAAATTGTTGCTTTGCTGCTGATTCTCTGGGGAAGGCTTTTTGTGCAGCTCAGGTTTTAATTGATGACCTTGTAAGCACATCCGGGTCTTGTGAGATCTGGTACCCCTGGGCTGTGTGGAAACTCTGGTCTGGGCCTGAGTCTTTTCAGGAAACTGCATCCCCTGCAGTTCTATATTCCTGACCGGTTTCCAATGAGTGGGTCTTTGTTGATTAGAGGGCAGACCAGCTGTCCATGCTGTGCCCCAGTATTTCCCTGGTCAGCCAGTCTCCCCCACCCCCACACTCCAAACACTTCCCATGGGACAGGCCATGCACTGGTCCCTTGTAAATGACTCACCGGCCTTTAAGTGGCTCCTTTTTTCAATTGTAGCCCCTCACTCCTATGTGGGATTTTACACACCATTACTACATTTTCTTTACACTGAATAATTTAGTAACTTGTAATTATGAGTCATTTTAAACACCAAATAGAAAGATGATGACACTGACAAAGTCTTGGAGCACAGCCAGACCAACTGTACTGTACCAGTTCACTGTAGGTTAGCTTTACAACACTGGACACATGCACATACAAAAAGAGTTTCAGTGAAAGTCAAAAACTTTTGCAGGAAAACAAGTTGAAGTGAAGAAATTACAAACATATCAAGAGGAAGAAGCCACAGCTTTAACCAGCGTGGAATATCTACTAATAACAGGGAAATAGGAGTGGCAACAAATACAAGATACACCTAAGTTGGTTGGTCTTTATGTGTGTGTCTGTGAGAAGTGAGAGAGAAGGCAGCAAAGCACCTAAATTATTTGAGTCAAAAATTTGATGAATTGTCTTGGAGTGGAGAGTAAAAAGAAAGACTGAGAATGATAAATGCTGGCAAGGTTGCAGAGAAAAAGGAACCCCCCTACACTGTTGGTGGGACTGCAAAATGGTACAGCCTTTATGGAAAATGATTTGGAGGTTCCTCAAACAATTACAGATAGATCTACCGTATGACCCAGCTATTCCACTGCTGGGAATATACCCAGAGGAATGGAAATCATCATGCTGAAGGGATACCTATACTCCAATGTTTATTGCAGCATTATTTACAATAGCCGAGAGTTGGAACCAGCCCAAATGGCCATCATCAGATGAGTGGATATGGAAAATGTGGTATATCTACAAAATGGAATTCTACTCTGTTAAAAAAGAACGAAATACTACCATTCACAGAAACATGGACGGACTTAGAAAAATTATAATAAGTGAAATAAGTCAGGCACAGAAAGAAAAATACCACATGTTCTCACTTATTTGTGAGAGCTAAAAATATATACACAAACAAACGGGGGTGCAGGGAAGAAGACACAACAATCACAATTCCTTGCACTTGTTAAGACAAGTGAACACATATGATGTTGATAGGTGGGAGTTGGGGAGAGGGAGGGAAGAATCAGTAAAGGGACACAAAAATCAACTACACTGTATATTGATAAAATAAAAAAATATAAAAAAATTAAGTCACTATATATAAAAAAAATAGAAAGAATGTGAGTATAATCTTAATACCTTTTGGACTACTAAAAATGATCAGAATAGATATATGTGTTTTTCAAAACTACAACACCACTCCACTTCAGGCTTGCTCAAAAATTTCAGTCAGTAAATTTGGAGAGGTATATATATTTTTCAAATATTTCTAAAATCTTATTGCTGACAGCAAACAGACAATGTAAATACTGACCTACTGAAATATTTTTTAAAAATTCAACATCTGATCATAACAAAAATTTCCTAGTTCATAAAATGTATATAAAAATACTTATGCATAAAAATACTTGTAAATTTATGCAATTTACAAGTGTGTATACAAAAATACTTGTAAATTTTGAAAATTATTTTATTGGTAGAATATCAGGCATGCAGAGATGCAGTTACTAATTATGAATGTGCTACAACCAATTCCAAATACATTTTCTGCTACATTGAGTTTCTTAATAAAGAACAGTGTTTTGACCACAACTCTGTGCTGCACTAAGCTTAATATTTGTATTATTACTCAAAAAACAAAACAGCATTTTCTTCAATGTTGAGTTTTTAGATTAATTTACAGTATCTTCACAATAATAACAAATGTTTCCTCTTTGACAGAGTAAACTTCCAAAAACTTTGGTCCCATAAATTGTATGAAAATATTTAACCACTGTTAGAATTATCTGATTTTCTACTTCACAGAAAATGAGGCTGATATAAAACTAGCATACTTAAGCGTTTGCAAAGTTCTTTTGCTAATGGAGACAACACATCACAGCTATTGCTTTACTTTCCATATGTGCACATGAAAAGGTGGAATAGAAAATTAGTAAAATCTATTTAATAGGGTATCCCGATTGTAAATGGAAAGTCATGCTCCACAGAATGATTTATTAATGTGCTTCCTGCAGCTACATGTGTTAAATCACAAATCTTTCAGCAGAGACATCTTTATACATATTTTTAACATTCATTTATTATTATTATTTACATTCTAAGATGTTGTTACGGAGCAGTTGCAGGGAGGGGGAGAGGAAAATGGGCGGGAGATGGGTGGGAGGAGGAGGAGGAAGGGGGGTGCGGTTCAGGCCTGTGGCACCCCTCCTCATTCCAGCAGGGGAGCCCAGGGGGCTTCCAGCGGCAGCTCAGTCATGACTAGGCTGGATGCAGACTTCGGGGAAGCATGGCTGAGGCCCTCAGCCCCCCAACTCCAGGAGCCCAGACAGCTTCCAGCTGTGACTTGGTGGTCATCACTGGGTTGGGTGCAGACATCATGAGGCTTGGCTGAAGCCTTCAGCCCCACATTGCCCCAGCTCAGGAGCCCAGGGCACTTCCAGCAGTGGCTTTGCAGTCCCTGCTGGACTGGATGCAGATGTTGGGGGGGCGTGGCTGAGGCCCTTGGCCCCACCACCTCCCACCCCAGCTTAGGAGCTCAGGGCACTTCCTGTAGCAACCTGGTGGTTGTTGCTGGGCTGGATGCGGACATGCGGGGTGGTGTGACTGAGGCCCTCTGCCCTTCTCCCACTCCAGCTTGGGAGCCTGGAGGGCTTCTGGTCTTTCCAGGTTTTATAGGTGTTCTTTGGTGGTGTTAGACCTCTACTGGTTAATATGAGAACTTTATCTCTGATCTGTGGGTTTTTTGTGTTTTCTTTCAGTTCTGTGTTGGATTGTTAGCTACCCCCACCACTTAAACTCTGCACTGGAACTAATCTGCTGTCCTTTGCTTACTTCGAAAATGGGGGAACAGACTATGGGAACCAGCACTTGAGCCCTGTGGCTGAGCTAAATTGCTTTGCTGCTGATTCTCTGGGGAAGGCTTTTTGTGCCGCTCAGGTTTTAACTGTTGGCCCTGTAAGCACTTCTGGGTCTTGTGAGGTCCAATACACCTGGGTTGCATGGAAACTCTGGGGTCTGGGCCTGAGTCTTTTCACAAAATTGCACCCCCTGCAGTTCTCTATTCCTGTCCAGTCTCCACTGAGTGGACCTGTGCTGATTGGAGGGCAGATCAGCTGTCCATGCTGTGCCCCAGTGTCCCCCTGGTGGGCACATCTCCCCTACCTCCCACATTCCAAACACTTCCCATGTGACAGGCCATGCACCAGTCCCTTGTGATGACTCACTGGCCTCTGAGTGACTCCTTTTATCAGTTGTCTGTGGCCCCTCACTCCTATGTGGGTCCACGAGAACCCTGTTAGTGGTCTTGCTGGCCTGGGGGCCACCAAGGCCCTTTTCTCCCCTGTAGTCTCCACGCAACTTTATACGAAGGGCACAGCAGCTGCTTTTGCTAGCTCTTGCTCTGTGTGCTCACCAGGGCCAGGCTTGAAATGGTCAGGGTTCAAAATGATTGGAGCAATTCTTTCTTTCTCTCATCGTGGCCTCTCTTGCCTTCATGAACTCCATAGATCTCTCCTCCTCTTCCCCTGAGCTCTAGCAGCCCCAGCTTGGCAGTCATTGCTTTTTAATAGTTGTAAATTGGTTGTGGGAGAGGGTGATGCTGGGTACCATCTATTCTGCCATCTTGATCAGAAGTCCTCTAAAGATTTCATACAAATGAAAGATGAGAAATAGTGTATTGCTTTTTCTTTGAACATGTGAAACAGAGCTTAAGATTAAACTCCACAATGAAAGATGGTGACTCTGAAAATTTATCCAACTTTTGCTTCATCTGATATTCACAAAGCTGACTTACTGGTTATTTTCCTTAATAATCATCCCCCATCATCATCAGTCATTAGTTACAATTAATTACAAACATTCTTTGGAAGAGATTATAACAGGTACGTTGTAGGTAGAAAAGTAAAACGACAGATACTGCTCTCAGGCTTTTTTTTCATCTAGTTAGGAAAGACACTGAAAAAGTGAAAAACAATACCATAGCCAAATAAATAAAAGGGACAGTAATTTCTATAAAAATTTTGAAGAAGAGGTCACTGTGCTATAGTGGATCAGAAAGCTTTGCTGGACAAGGTTGAATTTGAGCTAAATTATTTTAGTGTACAATAGTATATTAACAGCAAAAACTTTTTCATCATTAGGATAATAAGTGCTATAGAAGCCTTTACCTGAACAATTTACATTGTTAGAAAGAGCACTGAATTAGGAGTCAACAATTCTGTTCTAACTATTTAATCAATCAACAAAAGTGCATTAAGTTCTGGTGTGCCTGGCGTGTGGCTTTTCCGTGTCCGGCAACGGATCGCAACCCTCAGTGTTGCCCCCGTACCGGACCGGGGACCGGCAACGGGATCGCAAGCCTCGGTGTTGCTCCCGCGCCTTGCTCAGCCAGTGAGCGGGAACCGGTCTGTATGTGGGATCCGAACCCTCGGACAGGAGCGCCGCTGTGCTTCCCAAGCGGAGCACTATCCAGTGCGCCACCGGGCCGGCCCGAGGAGTCAACAATTCTGTTCTAACTATTTAATCAATCAACAAAAGTGCATTAAGTTCTGGTGTGCCTGGCGTGTGGCGGGTTCTAAGGATACAGAATTGAATAAGACATAGTCCTGGCCCTCAGGAAACTATATAATCAAATAATAAAACAGAATGGTAAGAGGCAAACATAGTGTGTTATAAGAGCACCTAGGAGGGACAGTAGTCAGGGAAGGCTTCCTAGAAAAGGTGACACCTAAACGGATCTTAGATAATGTCTACTTATTAGCCAGTACACTCTAGACGAGGGGACTGCATGAGAAAAGTCTTGATGTAAAGGACACCGTGATGTGTGTGAGGTATTAGATGCAGTATAGTGGTCCTAAAACATAAGGTATGAGTCAAGAAGTAGCAAGATAAGGCTAGCAGATAAAAAGGGCCAGGACAAGGATGGGCTGTGTCTCATGTAAATGAACATTGACTTTATCATGATGTGGGCATCTGTTGAAAATTTTTGACAGTTGAATGATGTGGTTATAGTCATATTATAGATAAATGGTTCTGAATACTTTGTTGAAGTTATATTTGAGAAGCACTAGATTACAGACAGGGACACCAAAGTTTGATTGTTGGAATTACTCTTATATGGCCTAAAACTAGAGTATAGGATTGAGGAAGGGGGTTTGGAGTGAGGAAAATCTAAGTAAAAAGTTCAGGTTTTGGTGTTTGATGAGTCTCTCTTTAAAGTCAGGAAATCAGAACAGCTACCAATGGCAGTAGAAAAATTAGGTTGGTAGTTAGTGAATCTGTGTTGGAAATCCAAGCCATTTTATCATGCTTTCAACAAACATTGAACACTCACTGTGTACCAGTTATTCTACTTGAGGCTGGGACTGCAAAGTTCTGACATAATTGTCAGACTTAAGGCATTTTTTTAGTCTTTTTTTCTTGTGTAAAATTGTTTTCCACACAGGATTTGTGAGGATTAGAAGAATTTAAAGTAGAAAGCACTGGAACCTTGAAGGATGTTATAGTAGTGTTTTTATTCTTTTCCTTACTGTGCATGTAGGTATGTGGTATATTTACTATTTTCAGGATTAATGTGGTGGTTAAAAATACAGATAGAGGATATAGAATGATAGAACCAGACTATCTGAGTTTGAGTCCCAGACCTACCATTTATTAAGTCTGTGACCTAGAGCAAGTTATTTCACCCATCTCTTAATTTCCACGTCTGTAAAAATGTTAATTAATAGCACATCAACATAGGATTCTTATGAGGCTTTAATGATTTAATATTTGTGACATGTTTAGGACAGTGCCTGAAACATAGTAAGGTCTATGTAAGTGTTTGTTTAGATAGAAAGGTGAGTAGGGAGTGAGTGTCATCAACTCATTCCACTTATTCACAATAGGTTTCTAAGTGAAAGTCCACTTTAGATGGGTTTAGTCAATTGGCATGTGCATGTGTTTATTCTCTACCTGCTATGATAGAAGAATTTAAAAGTAGTAAAATACTAGCTTCTGCTCTCAAATGACTTATCTTATTGGGAGGACAAGATGATAACAGTTATTCATTTAATAAATAACTCTTAATAATTGAAGTCTATAATAAGTGATAAGAAGATGCAAATGAGTGGTACCTATCCTCATACCTAAAGGAGAACAAAATATAAAATAATAGGGGGGTATAATTTTGGTGTAGTTGAAAGATCCAAGAAAACCGAGCACTGGTCTTATCTCTATCATTAATTCCAAAATTCAAAACATTCTGAAAACTGAGCTTAGCTTTCATTTGCTTGGGTGCTAAAACCCATTTGACAGCGAAATGTGACCTGAACTGACCTGAGGATATTTATAATCTTAATACTACTTAGTGTGTCTATTCATAAGTTTGCTGCAGGAATATTGGTGTATTTGATTTCAGGGTGTTTGGTTACCCTGCTGGAGATATTATATGATATATGGTAGATGTACAATATATGAAAAATTCCCAAAATTCTGAATTCTAAATACTTCTGGACTCAAAATTTTTGGATAAGGGATTATTGGTTTTTACTGCACATTCATGTCAGACAATACAGAAAGTACAGCAAAAATAATAAATTAAAACTCTCCTATAAAATTAAAATCACTATGAGATATTAGTACACTCCCACTAGCCTGGCAAAAGTGAAAAAAATTGCTGGAGAGGAACTTTCATACATTGCTGGTAAGAGTATGAAATAATACAAACACTTTGAAAAACCGTTTGGCAGTTTCTTATAAAGTTAAACATACACTTATACAACGCAGCCATTTCACTCCTATATATTTACTGAAGATTACAAGAATGCTCACAGCATCTTTATTCATAATAGCCAAAAACTGAAAGTAGTCCAGATGTTTATTAACAGATGAATGGATAAAGGAAATGTAGTATACAATAAAATACTACTCAGCAATAAACAGGAGTGAACTACTGATATTATGTAACAACATTAAAGTAATCTCAAAAACAAGCCGAACACAAAGTATATACATATGATTTCATTTACATGAAATTCTATATATGCAAAACTAACTTGTGGTGATAGAAATCAGATAATGGGGCCGGCCCGTGGCTCACTTGGGAGAGTGTGGTGCTGATAACACCAAGGCCAGAGGTTCAGATACCTATATAGGGGTGGCCGGTTATCTCATTTCAGAGAGCATGGTGCTGACACCACCAAGTCAAGGGTTAAGATCCCCTTACTGGTCATCTTTTAAAAAAATAAAATAAAAAAGAAGAAATCAGATAATGATTGCTTCTGGCAGGAGTGGACACTAACTAGGAAGGGTCATGAGAAAACATTTTTGGATATTGGAGATGTATATCTTTTTTTTTTTTTTCCCCAAAAGATGACCAGTAAGGGGATCTTAACCCTTGACTTGGTGTTGTCAGCACCACACTCTCCCAAGTGAGCTAACCGGCCATCCCTATATGGGATCCGAACTTGTGGCCTTGGTGTTAATCAGCACCGCACTTGCCCAAGTGTGCCATGGGCCGGCCCTGGAAATGTATGTCTCGATAGGGATGTGGTCATACAAGTATATGCATTTTTCAAAAATAAAAGAGTACATTTAAGATTTTATAAATTATACAGCAACTGAAAAAAACTTACTCATCTCACTACTTGGAGATAACCATATTTTACTTTATATCTCAACACTTTTAAAAATTGTGTAACATTTTTATAAATGGAATCAGTGTACATACTATTTAATAATGTGATCTTTTTTTCCTAAAGTATATTGTAAATATTTCCCCATGACATGAATTTTTTATTTTTTTTTGCATATAGCCTTCACACTTCCTCCTGTATACTTTACTTTTTTTTTTTTTTTTTTTTTTGAGAAATGAGTTTTGAGCTTGGTCAATCTTCCATAACAAAATCTGTCAAAGAAAATGAAGGACAGTTACATATTTAACAAGTTATACAATATATATGAAGATTATTATACTTTATCTTTTTTTTTTTTTTTTTTTAAAGATGACCGGTAAGGGGATCTTAACCCTTGACTTGGTGTTGTCAGCACCATGCTCACCCAGTGAGCCAACCGGCCATCCCTATATGGGATCCGAACCCGGGGCCTTGGTGTTATCAGCACCGCACTCTCCCGAGTGAGCCACGGGCCGGCCCCAAGATTATTATACTTTAAAAGAATTACATAAAGTTAATGTTTGAGTAAAATATTTACATCAGTGGTGCTCTGTAAACTGCTTAATAGTCTTTTTCCTTTTTTTAAATTCTTTAAAAAGATAGCAAAATTTGGAAACCTTTGTCTAGACTTACCAAGAAAAAGGAGAGAAGACAGAAATTACTAAAATCAGAAATAAAGCATGGGCATGGTAGAACAGTTGCTTCTTCTAGTACGCTGGAGTGGGCTTTGAGGAGAAAGATGTCCTCTTCTTTTCCCCGTCTCTGCTGATGACTCTCCTTGTGACACTGCAGTCGGATGTCTGGCAGGCTGCCTGCATGGTAGCTGTGGCTGTTGCTGTGATGTTGAGCTGCTTTTGCAGCAGTCGTGGCTGTGGTGGTGGCTGTAGTGGGCCAACCATGGGGAAGTGGTGTTTTCGGCATGCTCCTTGCCTGTTTCCCAGCAGAGGATACTATCCTTGGCTCCTACTTTAGGACTCCAGGTGTGTCCTGTGTCTGGCCTGCATCCAGGCAGCTGAAATCTTTAATGATTATGGATTTGTGATTTTTTTTTATTTTTAAGCAAGAATTTCCTTCTAACTATTTGCTGGAAACCAAAGTGTAAAACAGATAAAAGCTGAGCTGCTCTGGTTGAATGGGAAGAAGGAGGAATAGTTGAATTACATGATCTGTAAGATCCATTCTAGGTTTAAAGAGGTACTTTTCTGTGTAGGAGAGTCAACACGACCCTGTACATGTATTCTTTTTTCCATGATTCTAACTAAATGGGAACATAATAATTAACATTTATGAACATGTACTATGGTCCAGGCTTTGTTCTAAGTGTTTTTTGTGAATTATTTAATCCTCATAATAACCTTGTAAAGTAGGCTTTTATTCCCATTTACAAATGGCATGCTACAGTGGCGTGAGATTGGGTGATTTGCCCAAAGTCAGACAGTAGATAAAGGATGAAGCTCAGACTTGGATTGAGTCCATTGGCTCCAGAATTCACCACTACACTTCAACTATCTTTCAAAATAAAGTAAGTCATTTTGCTTTGTACCTATGAAAAGATAGAAAGCTTTCTGTAATAATTTTGCCTTTTATTTTTGACTAGAACTAGCCAATATGGAAGAGGATCCCAGATCAGCTGGAGTTGCTACTTTTGTTCTTCAAGAAGAATTTGATAGATATTCTGGCTATTGGTGGTGTCCAGAAGCTGAAACAAGTAAGGGTGTTCAAAATAATATATTATAGGTCAATTGAAGTGTTATAACATTCAAACTGTCAATTAATTAACTACACAGATTCTAAATCTTGGATAGTAGATTCTAACGTGATGAAGATTGAATCCTACCAGTAGTTATTTAGAAGATATAGGCTATATCTCACCATAATGAACTCTAGTAAAAACAATTGTGTTGTGGTTTAGTGCCTCAGGTCTGTCAATTCTAATTGCCAGTGTTTCACTTAGAAGCTGGTCTTGGTGAAGTTGGCAATATTGGTGGCAAAATAAAAATAACCACACCTTACACACCTTAGGGAGTTGCTATAAAAATGTGTGACTGACTAGAGAGTCTGTAGGAACAGATGACCAAATCAGCGTATGAATGAATAGGAAGAAAGGGAACAAATTCCTTCTTTTTCTGGGTGAATTCACAAGTATTTCACTGCCTGAGATCAGCTCTCTGAATCAATGGTTTTCAAACTTTTTGACAATGATCTAGTTAGAAATGTGCTTATTAATTATGGCCTAGTACATTGTACATGTACTGTATAGATAAAGCTGAAAATACATTTTATGAAGCATTATTTATCCTCACGTGTAATGTACTCTGATACCATTATTCTTTTCTGTTTATTTTATTTTTTTAAATGCTGGTATGACCCATTAATAGATTTCATGAGCCACTAATGGTTTGCAGCTAGTAGTCTGAACACTTCTCTAAGGGACCATGAAAAATGTTTATTTTTAAGCCATGTCTTGGATTTGGATATTTTGTTTTAAGATGTAAAATGTTTTACCTAAATTGTATTTTTTAGAACACGATTTTGACATAAGTAGAGAAACCATTCAAAACAACTGGACTCTATTTAAATAGCATTTTTATAGGAAATACGATAAACGTAATCAAATAATTCCTTTTTCAACAAATAATGCATTTGAAGGCATGCAAAGACAAAATCCTTCAAAAGTGTTTTCACCCTGTTTTAAAAATATATATACATATTTTTATTATGTGTACATAGTATATATAAGACATATTATCTTCAGGTTTTTTTCCTCTCCAAATGGCGTAATCTTTAATCAGTAGCTTAGCACTAGCTTAGTTGGCTTCTGCAAAGACTAGTGATATCTTCATACATAAAAGGCAGCGTATTTTATTGTATTTATTTCTTTTCTATTCTTTTATTTCATTTTTGGCAGATGGCTGGTGCAGCAATCTGAACCCTTGATCTTGGTGTTATAACATCGCACTTTAACCAACTGAACTAACCGGCCAGCCAAGCAGCATGTTTTATACATAAATTATTTTTTACTATGAGAAATCTAATACTAGAGGGAATGATCAGTTATGATTACTCTCTGGAATAATTCTTCTAAATTTTCAATATCTAAATTCCTTTTAAGCTCCTAGTGGCGGTAAAATTCTTAGAATTCTATATGAAGAAAATGACGAATCTGAGGTTGAAATTATTCATGTTACATCCCCTATGTTGGAAACAAGGAGGGCAGATTCATTCCGTTATCCTAAAACAGGTACGGTACTCCATTGGCATTTATATTCACTCATTTTCTCCTTACAAATAAGATTGTTTTTGTAGTCATCCAGAGGTATAGTCAACATTAGTTATTTACAGCTTTAGTAAGGATTGTCACTGAAATAGATTTTGAATTAGAGCCTGATCTTTTTTAATTATTTTCAAAGGTGTCAGGATGTCTGCAAAACTGGTTGCTTCAAGGGATGTGTAAGAAGGTGTCTTTGCTAGCAGATGGAGATTTTTAAGTGATTTTGTTCATAATAAATTAGTAATTTTTTCCCATTTTGCTCTTTACAGAATTTCAGTTACAAAAATGGTACAGTGTTTTCCTTCTTTATTTCATATTGACTTTTTGTGTTTTTCAGCGTCTTTTTTTTTTTTTGATACTCTTATTAAAAAGTATGAATTTGAAGTGAGGCTCTGAAATTGTTGTGCAATAAAGCATTGACTATATACATATGATTGACTTAACTAAAGTGTAGAAAGGATTGATCTGGCAAAATTAGTTTGAGTAGTTTTGAGTATGCATTACTATTCATTTATGTCTCTTTCTAAAGGCACAGCAAATCCAAAAGTCACTTTTAAGATGTCAGAAATAATGATTGACACTGAAGGAAGGGTAAGTATAAAATGCAGAGTTGACTTTCTTTTTTCTTTTCAGGAGAGGGGAGTTGACTTTCTGTGTCATTTGACTAATCTAGTCAGCCTAGTAGGGGTCTGTGGTACACTTTTTAATTTTTGGACTCAGTGCCTGACTCTGTGAAGAAACATAGATAATCGTAGTTTTCAACTTGAGAGATATCAGTGGATCATGATTTTAGATTGAACTAATTTTCTACTCTCAAAACTTCCTGCTGGTTCCCAAGATAGGAATATGGAGATATGCATATTTACCATTCTTGGATCCAATAGTTTTTCCTCTTTGCCTTTATTAATTCTCCAGATCAATATTGGGGGAGGGGAAAGGTGGTTATTGACTAGTGAATTATTTTCTGTATTGGGTAGATGTCTATGGTGAATTAAATATCCCACATTTCTCTTATACTGCTGCTCTTTGTTTGGACAGCCACACAAGACTAGTTAAAAAGCAGTCTTCTCTGCTAGACTTTTTTTAAAACAGTTTTTGTGAGATATAATTCATATACCATATGATTCACTCATTTAAAGTTTAAAATTCAGTTGTCTTTCACTATATTCACAGAGTTGTGCAGCTATCACCACAGTGAATTTTAGAACATTATTATCACTTCAAAAAGAAACCCCACACCCCTTTAGCCGTTATCCCCCAACCTCATCATACACTCCAACCCTAGGCAACCACTAATCTACTTCCTCTATATTTAGATTTTCCTATTCTGGACATTTCATTTAAAATGGAATCATACAATATATAGCCTGGTTTCTTTCACTTAGATTAATGTTTTCAAGGTCAACCCAAGTTACGCCTTGTATCAGTACTTCATTTATTTTTATTGCTGAATAATATTTCATTGTATGGATATTCTACATTTTATTTATCCATTTATCAATTGATGAACATTTGAATTGTTTTTGCTTTTTGGCTGTTATGAATAATCCTGCCATGAATATGCTTATACAAGCTTTTGTGTGTGCTGACTTTTTCATAGGGTATATGCTTAGGAGTGGAATTGTTGGGTCTTGAAAACTCTATGTTTAACCTTTTGTGGAACTGTTTTCCAAAGTGGCTGCACTATTTTAAATTCTCACCAGCAATGTATGTTTCCATTTTCTCCACACTATCACCAACACTTGTTATTGTCCATTTTATTTATTAGCCATCCTAGTAGCTTTGAAGTAGTATCTCATGCTTTTGATTTACATTTTCCTGATGGTTAATGATGTTGAGAATCTTTTCCTATGATTATTAACCATTTGCATAGCTTCTTCAAAGGACTATCTATTCAGATCCTTTGCGTGTTTTTAAAAAATTAATTTTTAGGGCCGAGCCCGTGGCGCACTCGGGAGAGTGCAGCGCTGGGAGCGCAGTAGCGCTCCTGCTGCATGATGTTGAGAATCTTTTCCTATGATTATTAACCATTTGCATAGCTTCTTCAAAGGACTATATATTCAGATCCTTTGCGTGTTTTTAAAAAATTAATTTTTAGGGCCGAGCCCGTGGCGCACTCGGGAGAGTGCAGCTCTGGGAGCGCAGTAGCGCTCCTGCCGTGGGTTCGGATCATATATAGGGATGGCTGGTGCGCTCACTGGCTGAGCGCGGTGCGGCCAGTCTCAAAAAGGACCAAAAAAAAAATTAATTTTTAAAATGCTGTCTGCTAAACTTTTAAGGGAAAAGGTTTACTTACCCAGGGCCATTTCATTAATATATAACACAAATATATTTTAGGCTAAAATATAGGGAACTATTATTTTTCTTAGATACTAGGGTCTAAAGTGATTAAAACTTGATTTTATCAGTTATTATTAAGGGTTCTGTTAGTATAAATTCATAGGAAAAGAGTTTTAGACTGCTAATTTTTGTGGTTAGAACTTTTTTAGACATAAAAAGCACCAGTATAAGTAACCCATGACTTACTGCTAGTTTTGCTATGTTCTTTGTGCCTCTTTAAATACCTAAGTCTGAAAAAGTATTCTGTTGTTACAGATAATCATTTAAGTAGACTAGTGAGCTAATTATTTATCTAAATCTATAACTAGATTCCTTTTTTCTTTTCTAATAGATTATAGATGTCATAGATAAGGAACTAATTCAACCTTTTGAGATCCTATTTGAAGGAGTTGAATATATTGCCAGAGCTGGATGGACTCCAGAGGGAAAATAGTGCGTATATTAATTGTCACTTCTTTACAACTAATTTAGGATCCAGAGCTTTGGAAGTGTGTATGCTGGTAGCTTTGCCTTACATTTGGAGCTGCCTTCACATGTGAATTTGAAGTATAGTTATTTCTGCATAAGAGATTTTTCCCAAACAAAGTAGACTTGGGATTCATTATCCTATAAGCATAGATGCATTGCATTTAATTCTATCTCTTTCTTAGCCAGTTATGGTTCACAGTGCTATTTGTGGTTAGATTGTGTAACTTTAAGACTTACACATAAATGTGTATTTTTTTAATTGTGTAATTTAAGCAGAAATATTTGTAGAGCCTTATATATGAGGCTGATTACATATAGTTCCTGTATCTAATGTAGACAATGGGAGTTTTACAAGACTGGTATTTGTTCACTAGCATTTGTTGGCACTAAAGGGAGAAAATTTCAGAGGTCAACTATGGTTTTGGAAATTTAAAGAAAACCCCTTTTTAAAAATAAGTCTACAGTACTTTTTTTTTTTTTTTTTTTTTTTAAAAAGGATGACCGGTAAGGGGATCTCAACCCTTGGCCTGGTGTTGTCAGCACCACGCTCAGCCAGGGAGA
>NW_007727289.1:155105-155941 GCF_000696425.1 Galeopterus variegatus | reverse complement strand
GGATCCGAACCCGTGGCCTTGGTGTTATCAGCACCGCACTCTACCGAGTGAGCCACGGGCCGGCCCAACAGTACTTTTAATTAGCTCTTTGTAAGTGATAATTTAACATATACAAAAGTAGTTCTTTCATTGTGATTACAAAGATAATTGAAAGGTGGTGCCAAGGGAGAGGATAGGGGATTATTCATTTTCTGAGAGCTTGCTTTATTTCTGGTGCTTCTCTTTTATTTGTTTAAATAGTGCTTGGTCCATCCTACTAGATCGCTCCCAAACTCGCCTACAGATAGTGTTGATCCCGCCTGAATTATTTATCCCAGTAGAAGATGATGCTATGGAAAGACAGAGACTCATTGAGTCAGTGCCTGACTCTGTGACACCACTGATTATCTATGAAGAAACAACAGACATCTGGATAAATGTATGCATTTTTTCCTATACTTGGCTAAGTACTTTCTCGGAATGCTAAAGCAAATGAAGTTTTATAGAGAAATATCAAAATGCATTATTTTTAAGTTCAAAGGAGCTATGAATATTATTTTCTTAGTTTGATCAATTCAAGTCAGAGTGATGGTGCCAGAATGAGATGGTTTGTAGATAGGAAGTAGATGCGGTTGAAAAGACATCTCCCTGGCTGGCTGCAGATTTGTTCCTGGACACGTTAGGTATTGAATACCCAGAGCCTCATCTCTAGCTTCATCAGTGCTTCTGAGAGGACTTCAAGAGTCTGGTTTAGAAAAGATTTTTTCTTTTAAGTCGGTAAACTATACCATAATATACCAGTTTTTAATTGAATTTTGCTTTTTTTTTTTTTTTTTTTTTTTTTTTTTTTTTTCCCG
>NW_007727289.1:145447-155001 GCF_000696425.1 Galeopterus variegatus | reverse complement strand
TATGTGGGATCCAAACCCTCGGCGGGAGCGCCACCACGCTCCCAAGCGGCGCACTGTAGCAGTGCGCCACCGGGCCGGCCCCATTTTGACCATTTTTAAGGGTACAGTTTAGTGGCATTAAGTACATTCATTTTTTTGTGCAACCATTGCCACCATCTATCTCCAAACCTTTTTCATCTTGCAAAACTGAAACTACCCATTAAGCTGTAACTTAATTCCTGCATTCCCATTCCCACCCCTACTCTATCCCCCAGCCACTGGCAGTTACTTTCTGTCTCTATGAATTGAACTATTCTAGATACCTCATTTTAGGGGAGTCCTTCACTTCACTAAGTTTATTTCACTTAGCATAATGTCCTCAAGGTTCATCCACGTTGTAGCATGTCAGAATTTCCTTCCTTTTTAAGGCTGAATAATATTTCATTGTATGTATATACCACATTTTGTTTATCTGTACATCTGTTGATGGACACTTGGGTTGCTTCCACCTTTTGCCTTTTGTGGATAATGTTGCTATGGACATGGGTGTACGAAATATCTGTCCCTGTCCATGCTTTAAAATTTGGGGGTATATAGCCAGAAGTGGAATTTCTGGATCATACGGTAATTCTATTTTTAATTTTTTGAAGTGGAATTGCTGGATCATATAGTAATTCTATTTTAAATATTCTGAGGAGCTGCCATATTATTTTCCATAGTGGCTACACCATTTTACATTCCCATCAGCAGTGTACAAGGGTTTTAATTTCTCCGCATCCTTGACAACATTTGTTCTTTTCTGTTTTTTTAATAATAGCCATCTTAGTGGGTGTGAAGTAATATCTCATTGTAGTTTTGATTTCAGTTCCCTAGTGATTGATGTTGTTGAGTATCTTTTCATGTACTTATTTATTGTGTTCCTTCTTTGGAAAAATGTCTATTATATTCTTTGCCCATTTTTAAATCAGGTTGGTTGTTTTTCAACATGTCCTTTTAAGTATCATATTTGGGAAACAGTGAACTACATCTTAGACTAGCAAAGTAAATACTGTCTATGACTGCTTCTTTCCTTAGCCTTTTTTTTTTTTAATTGTAAAGAAATAAAATGTAGGGGCCGGCCCGGTGGCGCACTGCTGTAGTGCGCCGCTTGGGAAGTGCGGTGGCACTCCCGCCGAGGGTTCGGATCCCACATACAGACCGGTTCCCGCTCACTGGCTGAGCGAGGCACGGGAGCAACACCGAGGGTTGCGATCCCGTTGCCGGTCCTGGTCCGGTACAGGGACGACACTGAGGGTTGCGATCCGTGGCTGGACACGGAAAAAAGACAAAAAGGAAAAACAAAAACAAAAAAAAGGAAATAAAATGTATTTCTTACAGTTTGGAGGCTGGGAAGTTCATGGTCCAGCAGGTACATCTGATGAGAGCCTTCTTCTTGGTGGGGGCTCTGTACAGAGTCCCATAGTGACACAGGCAATCACATGGCGAGAATGGCCTTAGCCCAATTTTTTTAAGGGGGTGGGGAATTTCTTCCCTGAGAGGCTTCACCTAGCTTAGTCCTTAGTGTGAAATTTCCTTACCGATTTCTCTGTTGTTCAGAAATTAAATCCACTATGGAATTTCAGAAAGTTGAATAAAAAGACCAATCAAAGAGCTGTGAATAGTAGTTAATTAACTAAAGCAACATTTTTTGAACAGTAATAAAAAATGATAACTTAAAATTTTGTACCACAATTGACGAGTATAAGAACCATTACCTCAGTTAACATTCATCTCACAATACCAAGCTTCTGTTTCCTATCAGTGTCTCTTTCTGGGTCCCTCAGTTTGTCTACCTCTTTTATGCTTTTTTCTCTCTTTTTTTTTTTTCTTAGTCTTTCTTGTTCCAACTCTTTCTCTTTTTCCTTCATGTCTACTTCATTTTCCTTCTCCTTCCTCTTTTCTTCCTTAAATGACTATATCGTGAAACAATTAGTATTCATTACCTATATGTTAAATAATCTTTTATTTTCTGTCCTAGAGTTTAAAGAGCTAAGAAAAATAAAATAAATTGATTTTTTTTAAACTTGTCTGGGACCCTAGTAACCTTGTACTGCACCATCCGTATTAGTCCGTTTTGTGTTCTTATAACAAAATACATGGAACTGGGTCATTATAAAGAAAAACAAAATTTATTGCTTACAGTTTCTAAGGCTGGGAAGTCCAGAGTCCATCTGGTGGTCGTGACAGTGACCTAGAGGTCTCACATTGCAAGATGGTAGAAGCAGAGAGAGCAAGAAAGACAGACTCTCCTCTTTTTTTAAAGCCCTCAGAACCACACCCCTGACCACCATTTTTAACCCATTCACTACTGCACGGTCCTACAATCCAATCACCTCTTCAAGGCTCCACCTTTCGATTACCATAATAGGATTTCCCACCCTCTTAACAGTCACAGTGGGGGCTAAGATTCTAATACCTAAACTTGGGGGACACAATTCAAGCTTCAGGGAGTTTTGGAAGGACATACTTCAGTTCACTACACCATCTTAGTCTGTCTTTAGCTGTCACTCCCTCAGCAATAGATATAAGCAGCTAGGAAAAGAAGAATGATTTTCATTTTTTAACCTCCTCCTTAGGCCACTGAGAGAGCCTCATCAAGACAGAATCTCATAAAGAAATATGGGGCATGTTGGCATTTACTATGGTAAAAACTTACTCAGTTTATTTTTTAGCAAATGAAGAACAATTATATGAAAATTTTTCTTCTGTGGCTTTTAAAGTAGTTTGTTGCATTTCTAGAAGAAATGCCTTGCCAACCCAAGTCTTTGGTTAGGCTTCTTTGTTTGTCTAACCAAAGGTCCAAAAATGTATGCTTTTGAGTTCTTTTCTGGCTTTACCATAAAATCTGTTTTGCTGTTTTCACATTATCTACATGGATTATTCCAGAGTATTAGAATAACTTGGATTTTTTTAAGTGTACACTTTTTTTATCAAAGTGAAATTCACGTAACATTAAATTAACCATTTTAAAGTAAACAATTCAGTGGCACTTAGTACGTTTACAAGGTTGTGCAGTCACTACCTCTATCTAGTTCCAAAACATTTTCATTACCCTAAACACAATTTCAATTTTTCAAAACAGCTTTTTTTTGAGGAAAAAAAAAAGAGTTTAGAATAATTCTTCATTGTTTTATTTGCTTATAGCCTGATATAAAGTACTGAATTGTAACTGTTTATTTTTAGGTGATTTCAAGTGTCCTATCAAAGAGGAAATAGCAATTACCAGTGGTGAATGGGAAGTTCTTGGCCGGCATGGATCTAATGTATGTTCTTTTATTCTACTGATACATTTGGTCAACATCTGCTGCATGTATGCAGTACTAAAAATCACCAGTGTTTTGAAAATATTGTTAGGGCCTAAAAGAACTCAAGTTGTTCGAAAAGAAGAATCTTCAAATTATAAATCTCACCCATTTTATAGCTCTGGTATTAGATATGTTCTGGTTACTAAAGGTCATTTTAAAATATATTGTTGCTACTAATAAGGAAAGGGCTGGTCCACACTTTTAGAGTCTAGCAAAAGTTGTGTTAGGATATAGTTTGAAAATTATTTTTAAATCTATTATAGACTACTTGTGTTGTTTCTGCATTAAAGTTGCATTTACTATTCCTGAGGTAGTGATTCTCTTTTATTCACCTGTTTATCTTATCTCACAAATTTAAACTTTCATCCACCACCTGCAAAGAGTAATGGGTATTTATGCAGAGCTTAGATTGATAGGGAAGAGGAGGGAAATCCACCCTTTGTTTTGCTGTCAGCTTGTGGCTTTCTGTAGTAATTCAGTGAATTTTTTTTTTCCCTTTCATAGTACCTTGCATTTGTTTCAGCTTTTAGTTAGTTGGTCAGTTTCAAGTTTCATGAGATCTCTTGAGAACTCCATCCTTTCTATGTGTGACACATACAGTTAAGTTGATGCATGCTACCAGGATTTAGTGAAGGCTTAAATGTGATTTCCTCAAATTGATATGGAGATTTATTGAAAGATAATGTATCCTGGCTACTGTAGAAATCACTTGTAGTTCCTAAGGTTATTAAAGAGAAAGAACAAAGATTCTGGTACCAGGTTGTTTTTGTTGGTTAAAAACTTTAAAATATCATAGGTGACCTTTAAAGTCTAATGTCCACTGAGAGCCTCACATGGCCTTCTGATTATATATCCAATTATACTTTTTTCTGTTTAGGGACCCTGGATGTTATTGTCACCTGAGAAAAAATCTTATTGTGGAGTTCTAGGTTCTGATAACAGAAAATTACACTAATGTAAATTTCATGCTGTGTGATGGTTGGAAGATGAGCCATTTGATAATACTGAGGGAATCTCAAAAATTGTATTTATGCAGCTCTGATCCTTATGTGGGCAACCTAAATGTCTCTCTACTACTTGCCACTGTGTGCATCGATTTTCTTCTTTATGTCATGCTTATTTATGTGGTATATTTGTCTCTTTTTCTCTTCCTCTTCTGTTTTCCTTCTATCCTTGTTTTGTCTTATGTCTTTTTTAAGTTACCTTTTTCCTTCTCTGCTTTTACAAGTGACCTTGTTCTCATCCAAAGATTTCTAATGGCAATAATTGAATAAAGCTTTGAGACTTTAAGCCCATGTGCCTCTTACTGTTGAGAGTGGTTCTCAAAGTATGGTCCCTGGACCAGAAGCAGAGCATCAGCATCACCTGGGAACCTGTTAGAAATGGGATTCTTGGACCCACCCAGATCTCCTGAATCAGAAGCTCTAGTGGTGTGGCCCAGCAATCTGTTTAACAATCCTTCCAGGTGATTCTGATACTTCTGTAGAATATAAGTAGTTATATGAAACAAAAGAACCATTGTAGATGGGGGTGAGGAATTGACTAGTTATTTCTTCAGTTTTGAAAGGCTTGACTCTCAGCTACTAAATCAAGAGAAGAACCAGTGCTGACCTTTTGCAGAGATTAACACATGCCCATGAAATTTTATGAATATTTGTTTCTTATCATTTGTATACTTTCTGTATATGTCATATGGGCCTACTCAATCGCAACTGTATTTATTTCAATATTTAAAAATACTTGCTTTTAGAAATATATCAGTTTCCTTTGCTGTATAAAAAATTTTGAATTTTATTATATATTGAGTAGACTGGTAGAAGATTTTTTTTTAATTTATTTTTTAATTTTTTATTTTTTTAATTCTTTTTTTATTTTAAAATTTTATTTTGTCGATATACAATGAGGTTGATTATTGTGGCCCATTACCGAAACCCCCCTGGTAGAAGATTTTTTTTTAATTTATTTTTTAATTTTTTATTTTTTTAATTCTTTTTTTATTTTAAAATTTTATTTTGTCGATATACAATGAGGTTGATTATTGTGGCCCATTACCGAAACCCCCCTGGTAGAAGATTTTTTTAAAGGAACGATGAAAGAAAGTCATTTATTTAGAATCTTAGAGTCTTTCAAGTATGCATGAATGGTTGACCTAAGCTGCAATATGGGATTTTTTTTTCTCCCTGTAAAGAGTTGTTATTTTAAGGAAATAATTCTCATGTTTTAAGAAAAGTATACATTCTGACCAGATAGGAAACTGTACAAACAGTGTACAACTCAGGTGCCCTTTTTCCTTCTGGACAGATTCTGTTCTTAGCTGTAAGTCATAAGCAAAACTAACTTAGGTTTATTAACACTGGTAGCAAAAATTTTTTTTAAAAAGAGGCAAAAGCCAAAGGTGATTCAAATGATTCTGAGTAAATTGGGGGTTGTTTGTTGAATTAGTGGTCTTGTCAAGATCATGCTAACACTGATTTTTTTGTTGTTATTTTGGCAGATCCAGGTTGATGAAATCAGAAGGCTGGTATATTTCGAGGGCACCAAAGACTCCCCTTTAGAACATCACCTGTATGTGGTCAGTTATGTAAATCCTGGAGAGGTGACAAGGCTGACCGACCGTGGCTATTCCCATTCTTGCTGCATCAGCCAGGTATTAAGTCCCTATTTGAAAAGGGTTTCCTGTCATACAAAAACCCTCTGCTCATGTAATACTCCTTTTGAATGATGTGAAATTGGCCTGCAGAAGTCTAAGTCTCTTAGGAAAAGCTTTAAAAAGCTTAGCCTTAACTTCAGCATTGTGTATGTACATAAATAGTCTTTTTATTATATTCTTGCTATAGCATTAGTGCAGATGTAACAGCAGATAGCCTTTTTTTACTTTCCCTGAGGAAAAACATAATTGTTTCTCTTTTCTCTAGCATTGTGACTTCTTTATAAGTAAGTATAGTAACCAGAAGAATCCACACTGTGTGTCCCTTTACAAGTTATCAAGTCCTGAAGATGACCCAACTTGCAAAACAAAGGAATTTTGGGCCACCATTTTGGATTCAGCAGGTACTCTTTTTCCCTGAAACTGACCTTAAATAGGATTAATAAGTACATTAGTGCACTAAACTTGTATCATATGTCCACATTTCCTGGACAGAGTCTTCCCGTTTCTCACCGCAGCAGTCCGTGAGTTGCTGGGCTCCTGATTTCAACCTTTCCTATTCTATCAACTACTGAATAAGATGGTTTATTACCTCTACTCCAGGCAGGAGCAGGTCTGAAAGGCCTTTTTGAAAATAAGATTAAAATAGTCAAGATATCAGCTAGGAATTATTTATTCACACATTTGGATGATATCTAAGATAAACAAATGAACTTGAAGACTAGTCCTAGTGCAGTGGTGGTGTTTATAGCTAACTGATCAAAACTCCCCACCATAGACTTCTTTGTTCCTTCTCTACTCCCACTGTTTCACTTGACTCACCAAAAAAAAAAAAAAGAACTTGAGGATAATGTATTTTGGAACTAGTAAGACCTAGTAAGTTTAGAAGCTGCTGCTTTAGGGAATAGCCAGCTGCTACCTTTCTTGAATTTTTGAAGTACTTGCAGTGGCCATTTTAATAAAACGTAGAACACTTTCTTTGTGTGTGACTGAGAAGCACTGTAAATTATCTATTTTTAAGATGCTTGATTTCTTAAACATAAAGAATGGACTAATTTTATGTATCTTTGAATTCACTTTGTCCCCAAGTCTTTTTTCCAATTAAGTATTTTTTCTCACTATATCTAATAAGGGATTAAGAAAGTAATGCAGAACCAAATGTTATAGATATGTTGTAATGTCCACAAACAGAATCTGTAATCTCTGCTTAGATCATTAATGTTATCCACATAGACCCTTCAGAGAGGTCTGTATAGATCTGATGAACCAAAGACTGATGACTTTCTTTTTTCTGGGTTCTTGTTAGGCTTATTCTGTAATGATCAGAAACAAATGTTTATTGAGTACCTACTGTGAACAAGTTAAATTGACTAAGTTAGAATATGTGCTCCCTTTTTCTTTTCCCCTAGCTTTATTGAGGTATATGCCTGTTTGTGATCATCTATATGGTTTAACCATCAATAAGTTACACTGAACTGAGTACAAAGTATTTGTATAGTGTGTGTTTAAACACCTCCTAAACTTTAAGGATTATTCAGGATGCTATGTGTCTGCTTCTGAAATAGATAATTTGATGTGTTCATTAGATTTTTTTTTAAGATGAATAATCTTGCTTTATTTCTAGGGTCTTGGTTTTGATATCTTCTTCCTTGCTCTCAGATTGTAGAGCTTCCTTAAGAACTCCTCTAACAGACTCTGTATGTTACCTACTCACAGGTCCTCTTCCTGACTATATCCCTCCAGAAATTTTCTCTTTTGAAAGTACTACTGGATTTAGATTGTATGGGATGCTGTACAAGCCTCATGATCTACAACCTGGAAAGAAGTACCCCACTGTGCTGTTCATCTATGGTGGTCCTCAGGTGGGCATATTTATATACATATGTACATACATACATACATATATATTTTTAGGCGATTTGTTTTTTAAATATCTTTTTAATTGTTTAGGTTAAGATTTTGAGCATTGTTGGGCCTCTGCTATTGTCAACTCAGGCTTATGTTCTAATTAATTATCCAGTATAGGAGTTCAGGAAGCTGGGATTTGTTAGATGACTAATTTGTAAATCAGTAAGTTAGTTTCTTAATTTACAGTGAGGACTATAACTGTGGTGGGGAGTGGAATATTCATGTCAGTAGGTAAATATGTTGCTTTCTATGCAGAAAAACTTGTTTGGGAAAAGAAAATAAATAATTAAATGTCTTGGTAAGTAAGATTCTTAACAGATATTTTCAGAAAGCCTTGGTAGCCTAGTGAATTCCCCCTCTTCATTCTAGGGCTATATATATCTTAAGCAAACTAGAATACTTTCATCAGCTGGGTAAGTCAACTCTGTACTACTGTTCAGCACTGTAAGAAGTTAACACCTTGATTTTTTTTCTGTATTAAATATTAGCAGGTTACTGTTGAGTAAATGCTGTTGACTATCAGAGTAAAATTTTGTGTTTTTTAAAAAATATTTTAACATTTGTTTATTTTTTTATTTTATTTATTTTTTTATTTTTTGGTGGCTGGCTGGTATAGGGATCTGAACCCTTGACCTGAGTGTTATAACACCACACTCTGACCAACTGAGCTAACTGGCCAGCCCAGAGTAAAATATTTTGGATAGGTGAATGGTTAATAGGTAATTTTTAAAGATGTTTATTTTTGATTATATATCTTACATTGTGCCCTTAAAGAAATTAGCATATAATTACAGTGTTTTCGTAATGCAGCTGTTAGACTCAGTAATATCCTTTGTAATTATTATTTAGTGTCTAGAAATGTATCTAGATAACAAGTCATACAGAAATAAAAGTAAAATAACTATGTAAGCCATAAAATCTCAGGGATGATGATTATGTATTAAGTTAAATCACTTTGCCATCAAGTGTGTTTCACGAACAAAACATGATTCACATTTGCATTCTAGTCATCTACATAAAACATGAAAGAGTTGAGTTAGATTCTATTAAAAACTTGAAGCTAGGTCTATGTAAACTTTTTAAAAAAGCTTAACTCAAAGCAATTGAGAAATTACAAGATACCCTCAGAAACTTTACATGTTTTGTTATATTATTTTGATAGTAAGGCTAAGTAAGAAGGGTGTTTCTCCTTCCCAGTCAAGAAATGATATGTGAGATGTGTGAAAGACACTATAAAAACTAGATTTTAATACTTAAAGGACTCACATTAGTAATTAAGTTTTAAAAGGCTTAGCCACATGAAAAGGTGGCTCAATATCATTAGTCATTAGGGAAATGCAAATCAAAACCATAATGAGATACCAGTTTACACCCATTAGGATGTCTGTTATCAAAAAAAAAAAAAGAAAAAGAAAAGAAAAATAGTAAGTTTTGTACAGGATATCGAGAAATTAGAACCCTGATCCATTGTTGGTGGGAATGTAAAATGGTCTAGCAACTATAGAAAGTATTCAGGCAGTTCCTCCAAAAGGTAAATATAGAATTACTATAAGATCCAGAAATTCAACTTCTGGAATATACCCAAAAGAATTGAAAGCAGGGACAGATATTTATATACCCATGTCCATAGCAGCTTTTTTTTTTTTTTTTTTTTCTTTTTTTTTTTTGTTTTTTTT
>NW_007727289.1:128376-145179 GCF_000696425.1 Galeopterus variegatus | reverse complement strand
GTCTGTATGTGGGATCCGAACCCTCGGCGGGAGCACCACTGCGCTTCCCAAGCGGCGCACTATAGCAGTGCGCCACCGGGCCGGCCCATAGCAGCTTTATTCACAATATCCAAAAGGTGGAAGCAACCCAACTATCTATCAACAGATGAATGGATGCACAAAATGTGGTGTATACACACAATCAAATATTGTTCAGCCTTAAAAAGGAGGAAATTCTGACACATGCTGCCACATGGATGAACCTTGAGGACTTCATGCTAAGTAAAATAAGGCAGCCACAAAAGGGCAAATATTGCATTATTCCAGTTGTATGAGGTACTATAACAGGCAAATTCATAGAAAGTAGAATAGAGGTTGTCTGGGACTGGAGGGAAGGGGAAAGGGGAGTTACTTAACGGTTATGGATTTTCTGTTTAGAATGATGAAAAATTTCCAGAAATGGATAATGGTGATGTTTGCACAGCAGTGTGAATATATATTTAATGTCACTGGATTGAACACTTAAAATAGTTTAAATGGTAAATTTTATGTTTACTTTACCATAATAAAAAAGCTTTAGCCAATTAATTAAACCAAAATTGTTTGTTTGGAGTCCTTTATGAATACAGCTATACTTTTTTGCACTTATAGGAACTGTCATATTTGAAATGCTATAAGTGTATTTCATGATGTGTTTTTTGAAAAACTGTTGGTAACTTAGGAGAATTTATTGATTTGTTTCTCAAAGTATTCTTTGGAGCTATTCAAATTTGGTGAGGCCACAGGAGAATCTAGTGTTCACTTTGCAGAGAGATTTCCCCATGAGACTTCACATGACTTAGAGCCTCTGGCACTTGAACCTGCTGAAGATCATTCATGCTTTGCTCGATGACTCCATTTGGGTTAATTATGAAGAGACTCCTATATGTAAGACCAGATCTTTCTTGTAGCACACAATTCCCTGTAAAATTTGGTTAAATCTTATGACTGCAATGTTCTTGTGGCTCAAACTGTTCTTTCTTGGTGTCTATTCAAGTTAAAGTGGGAATCCATTGAAATAGCAACAGTGTCACAATTCATAACATGAAGTGAATTATTTTGTCCTAAGGGCAACAATTTTTGTAGGTCAGAAAAGAGCAAAATCCAAGAAATATAAGAAAAGCAATGGATATTTCCCACTAAAGTCTTCAAGGCTTGATTCCTTAAACTCTCCATTGATAACAGCTGTATGTTTTTAAATGCTTGTTTAAAAAATACCTATGATGCTTCCTAGAATGAGCCAGACAACATTCTGCAAAAGTAAATGCAAAGAGATAAGGCTAGGTGATAGCAGGACACAGATTTCAAAGAATTGTTACTGAGGGAGATTTGGATTCCCAGTGCCAAAGGGCAATATGTTCAGGTACCTTTTTCCAGAAGTAGCAGGCCTCCAGGCTGCAAAGGCAAAAACACTGGCTCTGGGAGAAAGTGTTCATATCAGGCCACTGAGGTGTGATAGCAGGCAAAGAAGTGAGGTGGTTTTCTTTAAATGCTTACATTTGTGTTATTTGCCTAGTATTTCTTTTTTTTTTTTTTTTTGGCTCTCTCACTTTAAAAACAAGCAGCTTTACCTACCTGCCAAACCCCCTCTTCCCAAGGTAGGAAGAGAAAACATCATTCTTTTGTTTCTATTTTTAATTCATTCATTCAGCAAAGAGTTATTGGGTTTCTATTATGTGCTAAGTACTATTCTAGGCACTGAGGGTATCACAGTGAACAAGTCAGATTAATGTTCCACCTTCATGAATTGTAATGGAGAAGATAGTAAACAGGTGGACATATAAAATATATGACTTTATATATGGAAGTGCTATAGAGAAATGCTGGGAAGGGGGATGGTAAAGTGACTAAGATGAGAGTTCTTTTTTTTTTTTTAAAGATGACCGGTAAGGGGATCTTAACCCTTGATTTGGTGTCATCAGCACCATGCTCACCCAGCGAGCTAACCAACCATCCCTATATGGAATCCGAACCCGTGGCCTTGGTGTTATCAGCACCACACTCTCCCGAGTGAGCCACAGGCCGGCCCAAGATGGAAGTTCTGATAGGAAGTTAATGGAATACCTTTCTTAAGGGTACAAATGTTGAGAAGAGATGAGCTGTGTTAAAGATCTGAGGGAAGAGTATTCCAGGCAGAGAGAAAAATAAATGTCAAGGTCCTGCCTGGGGTTAAAACCAACTTGATGGTGTTGATAATAAAGTTAGAGTACAGTACACAGAGCAGAAATGTAGGAGGTGAGGTCAGAGATAGCCAAGGGCCAGATAATCTAGGGTCTCAAAGGCTTATGTGACAAGTTTAGACCTTGCTCTGAATGGTCATGGTAACCATTGGAGGGAGCCCAGCAGCAGTCATATCTAATTTACATTTTTAAAACATCATCACTCTGTTACAGCATGAACAGAGAGACTATAGGAAGACAAAAATAGGAGTAGGAAGACCCATTTGACAATTGTTGCACTGGTATTATTATTTGGGGGGATGGGCAGCTGGCTGGTAAGGGGATCCAAACCCTTGACCTTTGTTGCAGTGGTATTAAGCATCCAAAAGTGCAAAAAGGGAGGACTCTTCTTCCCCATCGCCCCCCATCTAGCCCAGTAAATGTTCAGTAGATATTTCTTGAGTGGAGAGAATGGTAATACTTATCTAACTCCTGGCTGACTTGTTTTTCCCATTGGTTTTAGCCAGAGGAAACTTCTTTTTCATTTTTATCACAACCTTTTTTTGTTTAACATCTATCTTAGGGTCCACCGACCTTGAACTTCTGTAACTTTCTGTTCACTGATTATAGTCTTCTTTTCACTAGATATTCTATTTCTGGTAAAACACTAAAATATGTTTAACTTCTTGGGCCGGCCCAGTAGCGCACTGGAGAGTGCGCCGCTTGGGAGCGCAGTGGCGCTCCCGCCGAGGGTTCGGATCCCATGTGGAGACCGGTTCCCGCTCACTGGCTGAGCGAGGTGCGGGCGCGACACCGAGGGTTGCGATCCCATTGCCGGTCCCCAGTACGGGCGCAATACCGAGGGTTGCGATCCCGTTACCGGTCAGTAAAAAAGACAAAAAGGAAAAATAAATAAATAAATAAATAAATAAAATATGTTTAAATTCTCAGTCTCTCAGGTGATAAAATAATTTTAAAATTATCCTAATTTTTACACTGATTTGTGTAACACGGAAAAGAAAGCTGGACTGGTCATAGTGTTCCATTAAAATACTAAATTTTCCCACTACTGGTCGGAGACAACCCCAGAAGAGAGTGGAGAGGGAAGATCATCTTATTTATTCTTGTCACTGTCATTTGAATGACACAATTTTTCTTTGGGGTAGAAGTAATCAGCTTAGTAACTTTTTCAATAAGGTAGGTTAATTCTCTTGTCTTATATGTAATTGATATCTAAGTTAAAGTTTTAAAGCCTATCGTTTTTCAGTAATTACCCTGAACCTTGAGTGTGAAGTTAAGCAAGAGGCAACATAAACATAAAAAGACTTAAGTTCATTTAAAAAGAAGTCCCTTAAAAATTATATTTTAAAGGCAAAATAGTATTAAAAATTTAAGCTTTCTATTTTTTGCACTGTTCTGCCCCTCTTGTGCTTTTGTATGCTACCATGTAATAAATTTCACTGTAAGCTGTATTTCTTCTTCAGGTTCAGTTGGTGAATAATCGGTTTAAAGGAGTCAAGTATTTCCGCTTGAATACCCTAGCCTCTCTGGGTTATGTGGTTGTGGTGATAGACAACAGGGGATCCTGTCACCGAGGGCTTAAATTCGAAGGCGCATTTAAATATAAAATGGTGTGTGAACATAAAAACACTTTTCTTCTAAATACATTTACATTTTCTGATTCATTGTTTGGTATGGAACCCCTGAAAGAGAGAGTTGCAGGAAGGGGCTATGAATGAGAGCTAGAGAGAGAGATTTCTTCTAAATACATTTACATTTTCTGATTCATTGTTTGGTATGGAACCCCTGAAAGAGAGTTGCAGGAAGCGGCTATGAATGAGAGCTAGAGAGAGAGAAAGAAGAGTGTGTGTGTGTGTGTGTGTGTGTGTGTTAGAATTCAGGGGTGGGAGGGAAGGTGCAAGTTGACATATACCAGGCTAGCTCATGTCTACCTGTATGTAACTTTGGGGAGCTGAAATAGAGCCACTTTTACATAGAAATACTCTCTTTCCATTTTGTATGTCCACCTTAGCCGGAAGGCAGCACCATTTAGTTTTCAGCATCTTGTACACTATTGAGGAATAATTGAGATTTGTTCTGTCCTCTGTGAAGAGGGAATCCAACTGGTTAGTGCCTTCCTTGTGACAAGCCTCTTTCTCTCTGCAGGAAGCTTTAAATGCTACCTTTTAGAGATGCCCTATGTCCTTTCTGCTGCTTTGGGAAATGATGAGAATCCGATGTTCCTTTTGCACAGTAAGGCAGTTACTGTGTTTGCCAGTGTATTGGACATGCTGAGTAAGACATGGGGATTTTCTCCCACAGCCAGTTCTTTGACCTTATGTTGTATTCTCATGTAAGTTTTTTTGTTTTTATTTTTGGTTTTGGCTCAGTGAAGTGAAATTGTGTGCACTGGCAGGCCTAGTAATATAGAAAGGGTGGTGGTGGTGATAGGAATTAGGACTTAACAGGACTTTAAAGAAATAGTGTGTTCAGTTCCTAGAAGTATTATGATGGGGAAATAGGAAGACAGGGCCTCAAGAGTGATTCCCTCTGCTTTACTGCACTAAATATTGAAAATGAGAAGTAAAATTAATGTATTGCTTAAGAGGGCTCATTTTTTGTCTTTGGGTATAGGAAGGCTTGTTACAAGGAAGATACTGACCTCTTAGCAGACAACAGAACAAATGAAAATGAGAAATACCCAAATAGCAAGGGACAGTTTGGGTAGCAATAGGAAAGAACTTGATGATTAAGGGGTAACTAAACTGTAGAACAGGCTACTAACATAAGCTGTAGACCCCTATCTCTAAATAGATTTTTTGAAATATTTTTTGGGGGGGGGGCAACAGAATCTCATTGATAACGAAATTCATATCTAAAAAAAGTCCAGGTATTTTTAGTAAAAACATTTATCAGCTTTAAAAGCAGTCTTAGTAATGAAACTTTTTTATTCATCAGAATCAGTGAAATATTCTCCTTCTTATGACAGGGTCAAATAGAAATTGATGATCAGGTGGAAGGACTTCAGTATCTAGCCTCTCGATATGATTTCATTGACTTAGACCGTGTGGGCATCCATGGCTGGTCCTATGGAGGATACCTCTCCCTGATGGCATTAATGCAGAGGTCAGATATCTTCAGGGTACGTGACTTCCTATTGTACTCATTTTTGCAATAAGGGGTTGAATTTTCTGTAAAATGAGGAAATGTAAAAATGCCTATATTCTGAAAGTTTACAGAGTTGGCAGTATGAAGCAATGTTAACTTTAAGGTTTGTGTGTTTCATAGACATATAAAATATATATTAAACATTTTATATATATAAAGTGTGTATATATATATATTTTAAAAACACTTGTCTACTTGGTGACCACTTATTGGCTATTTATAGACATATGCCAAAGATTATGGGAGATAGTCGTGATTAGTAAAATACACATATTGGATTGTAATTATTTGTTTAATTGTTGGACTGCAAACTCTAACATCAGGGACCTGTTTGCCCTGTACACCACTGAATCCTCAGCAGCCAAGCACAATACTTGGCACATAGTAGACCCTCAATAAATCTGTGTTCATGAATGAATTATTAAATATACAAATTCTTACAGTTCTGTAAAAAACTCTTAGGAAAATGTACTAGAAGAAAATACATAAAGATGATAACAGTTGTTAAGGGAGTAGGAATTATGAGTAGTATTTTTGTTTTTTTAATATTTCAGAACCATGATTTTATTTTACAATGAAAAGTTATTTTTATTTATTTGTTTTTTTGGCAACCGGCTGGCACAGGGATCAAACCCTGGACCTTGGTGTTATCAGCACTATGCTCTAACCAGTTGAGCTAACCAGCCAGACCTAATTTTTATTTTTAACTTTTATTTTACAATGAAAAGTTATTTTTATTTATTTGTTTTTTTGGCAACCGGCTGGCACAGAGATCAAACCCTGGACCTTGGTGTTATCAGCACTATGCTCTAACCAGTTGAGCTAACCAGCCAGACCTAATTTTTATTTTTAACGACAAAAACAATAAGGTTTTGTTTTTTCATGTATATTCAGATAATCTTTATAATAACCACAAATGAACTCTGAAAACTGCCATGATTTTCCTAGGCTTGCAGCTGTCAAGAAAGTAATTAGATTATTTAAGTACAAAACTGTGTAGAAGCCTTAAAATGAGACAAGTTTTTAGTACTTAAGTATATTTCATTTATTGTTTTAAATTCTGTATTGCCAACAAAGGCTTAAAAAAAAAAAAAAAAAAGTGGCTGCTTTTCCTTTATAAAGCTGACAGTTCTCACACATTTTTCCCCAGTAGAAGGAATGAATTTAAACTGAGGCATTCATGTGCTTTAGTTCATTCTCCCCTTTTAACAAAGGGCCCACGTGTGTATTTCAGCTAGCCCAAGTTAAGGGTTTGTATGTAGCATACCCTAGGAATATGAAACTTACTAACAGAGTATCAAATCCTTGACCTTGGCACTTCACTTCAGTTTTCTGAGTTGCCTGAGACCATGAATGCACGAGTAGTGGGGCTAAAGCCTAAGGGTGATTTTAGCCTGTAAATTTGCAGTTGTAAGTTTTCATTGCTAGCCACTGTTTTTTGGACAACAGTTGACTGTCAATGTTGTCTTACTCAGGTTGCTATTGCTGGAGCCCCAGTCACTCTGTGGATCTTCTATGACACAGGATACACGGAACGTTATATGGGTCACCCTGACCAGAATGAACAAGGCTATTACTTAGGATCTGTGGCCATGCAAGCAGAAAAGTTCCCCTCTGAGTAAGTTCATACTTTAAAATTAATATTAAAATTTTTAAATTGTATTTTTTAAAATTGTCTTTAATAATAATGAAAACTTCAAATACTAAAAATCCAAGACTAATAGTTTATAGAGTACTAGAATGGCATGGCTGTTTCTCAAATCTGAAATTACTGGCCAGTTCATATAATCTGGGTTTTTTTACAAGTTATATTTGAAGCATTTGCTTATACTGAAAGAAGTTAAGTACACAACTGTTTCAAGATTTAAAAAATTTGATGTCTGCTTAAATATATTTTACAAGTAGTTTTTCTAGGGACATGCTATAATTATTGATATGTTCTAATATTTTCGTAAGAAATTGAACACATGATCTTATCTTTAAATCTTTTATTACATGTGGCATCTGATTATATATTACAAATTTAATATTAAAAATATTGAATTTTTTTTAACATTATAGTATAAGGAAGTTAATATAGTTAAGTATAATAGTTTAAAAGAGTTAGGTAGTACAATAGTTTAAGAGTTAGGTAGTTTCCCCAAATGCTCTATTATTTTGCCTAATCCTCTAATATTTCCATTTCTCCAGACCAAATCGTTTACTACTCTTACATGGATTCTTGGATGAAAATGTCCACTTTGCACACACTAGTATATTACTGAGTTTTTTAGTGAGGGCTGGTAAGCCATATGATTTACAGGTGAGTTATTCTACGTTTTCTAATTAAATGCAGTAGTGATTACTGATTGATTACTTTGAAATCTAATAAGCTATGGAGTAAGGCCAAATTTTCAGCTGTGTCCACCCTTGCTTGAGAGAACTATAGTAATAGGCTTAGTTACTAGTGCCTCTAGTTGAATAAAAATTAAGGTTCTATTGAAGTGAGCCTGAAAAACTGTGTGTATTAGATTACATGACTTGTATATCTGTATCTGCTTTCAGTTTGTAAGCATGAAAAATATGACAGGGAGACCGTTCACTATCCTCCTTTGCTTTTTTTATTCTAACCCTTTGCATGACTTGTATATCTGTATCTGCTTTCAGTTTGTAAGCATGAAAAATATGACAGGGAGACCATTCACTATCCTCCTTTGCTTTTTTTATTCTAACCCTTTTATGGGAAAGGAAATGCTGCTTGATTTCATTGTTGTAAAAGGATTTTTAGGACCTGATAACATGGTCTTTTAATTCTCTTTTATTTTATATTGGCATGGGAGCAGGATGAGCAAGTTACTCTCCTCCATTGCTCCATTACTCAAAGAAAGTTTTTAAGAGAAACTGTTCCTCCTTTCTACTCTTTAAACAGATTATGTGCTTATAAGAATTGAAAAACATTACTTTTTCCTTTTTTATATTTCAGTTGACATTTGTGTAGTTAAATTGTGAGATATTTGTCTATAACAGCAATTTTCAAGCTTTTGGTCTAAGGTCAAGGTCCCTTTTATATTTTGTTTATGTGGTTTATATCAATATTTCTCATGTAAGATATTAAAACTGAGAAAAAATTTAAATGTTTGTTTTTAAATAACAATATTAAAGTACTGCATGTTAACATAAATCACTTTTTATGGGGAAAAAGACTATATTCCAAAACAAGAAATATTTAATTTACTGAGGGAAAAAATAGCATTATTTTATATTTTTATAAATCTTTTTAATGTCTAACAATAAAGAATACACTTGAATTCTTATATATCCTTCTACATTCAATCTGTTGATATGTTGTTTCGGCTAAAGTATGTGAAGAAAATTCAGCCTCATAGAGTATGTTATTAAGAAATGGGAAGAGTACAATATTTTAGCCTTTTCAGATAATTGTGGATATTCTTTTTTGATACTATTCTAAAACCGGACACATGGTAGCTTCTAAAAAGCCTAATTTTAATTCTAAAAGCCTAATTTTAGTGTGGAATCTGAAGCCATATCTATAAACTTTTCATACTCTGTCACATTAAAACCTATTGGATTTTGTACTTCAGATTGGATCTTTTACCCATGCATCAGTCATATGGAAAACATTCACTGTGTTATCCCAATCTTTCAAATGTTGACTCCTTTCTTTATATAATATTTTTAAGATCACATATAGTAATATTACTACTGATCTCATCAGAAAAATATCTAAGTATGGAGAAGCTCATGAGCTAAAAGTGGTAGATACAAGTTTTCCAAAATTCTAATTTTCACTCAAAAGCTCAAATTTTATCATTGGCAACAAATACTGTCAGTGTTGTCCTTGAAGTAATCAAGCTTACTTCATTCATTTTTGAGAAAATGTCTACCAGATATCCATAGTTGTCAGTCATTCTTTAAAGTTAAAAATTGAGTTCCATTGAAAAAAGCAGCAGTTCAGCTTGCAACTTGATCACACAGTACTTATCCTTGAGACATCCTCTAGCAGAAGTGCTTTATGCAGGGCCGGTCCCGTGGCGCACTCAGGAGAGTGCAGCACTTGGGAGCGCCAGCAGCGCTCTCGCCGAGGGTTCGGATCCTGTATAAGGATGGCTGGTGCGCTCACTGGCTGAGCGCAGTGCAGGCGACTCCAAGCCAAGGGTTGCGATCCCCTTACCAGTCACAAAAAGGAAAAAAAAAAAAAAAAAAAGAAGTGCTTTATGCATACTTCTCATTATATCAACACAGAATAATTAAAAGACTTCTAGTCAAGGACTGCAATTTAATAAAATTCTAATTTTTGCTGCAACTTAAGTGAAACTGGCATTTTTCTTTTTTAGAGCAAGTGTGAGGTGGTAAAGAGTAATGTGACTTTTTGTACAATTTAACGTTACTGCCTTGGTTCATGCTAAGGCACTAGTAGTTTTATTCACCATTGCTTTTGCATCATCAGTGCAAATGCCACCACAGTGAATAAAGGCAAATAATCTTGACATTGTCCTGAAAATAGTTTTGACCTTGTGTATCCCTTGCAGTTTTCTGAAAACCCCTCAAAATCTGCAGACCATTCTTGGAGAATGCACTGTTGGTCTACAGAGAAATCCTTCATTAAGCCTATAGGGAATTATAAGAGGAGAGGGGCCTTTAGATAGAAGGTGATTATGTAATATCACAGAGAGGTTGTGCTCCATATTATTAAATGTGTTAAATATCTCTGGAAAGCTTTAGAAGGAGGTATATTATTTAATTCTTTTTTTAAAAAATCTTTTTGTTGTTGTTGTTGTTAAGATCTATCCTCAGGAGAGACACAGCATAAGAGTTCCTGAATCCGGAGAACATTATGAACTGCATCTTTTGCACTATCTTCAAGAAAACCTTGGATCACGTATTGCTGCTCTGAAAGTGATATAATTATGACCTACGTAGAACTCTGGTGTACACTGGCTGTTTAACCAAATGAGGAGGTTTAATTAATAGAGAACACAGAATTGATCATCACATTTTGGTACCTGCTACATAACATCTATTTCTGAAAGTAAATTTGGTGCCATGCAGGTGTCTGCCGCTTGTAGATAGTAATCTAATAACTTAACCATACACATACAAAATTGAATGGTACATATTTCTAAGGGACCTGGCAATACCAGGAGAATTACTGAAAGAAATAAGACATTAGCACCACATATCCATACTACCCTATTTTCACTTTTAATAGCATTATAAACCTCATGGACTTAATTAGTGTATTTTTACAGTATACTTCTGAATTTGTTAAAATATGATGATATACTGATTGGTTTGGTTCAATTCCAGAACCTCTGACTAGTTACCAATTTGATAAGCACTTAAATGTAATTGAATAGCTTATGCTTCATTGCTTAGGGTGTATCCAGCATGTTATGAACTAATCACTATTAAACCTGTGACTTTACCAGTCATTAATGATTTTTCAAGGATAACTTAGTGGCTTCCTAAAGACACTTACTTTGGCTCTGACCAGTTTTTAGCCAATTTAAACTATCTAGTATAAATAATTCTCATTTTTCTTTGGTAATGTGACAGAGTGGGTTTTTTCCTTTCACATAAAGGCAAGTAACTGTATATGTAGCGTGGATTTAATTAGTCTTATGATATCATTAATTACAGATGGAAAAGTTTTAATCAAATGATTAGAGCTTAAATATTTTCAGGCAAGTTATTATTATTATTATTTTTACTTTAAGAAAAGGAAAAAGTACACATTCACCTGTATTCTTCAGAAAACTTAGTGGTGCCAGTTTCCATTCAGTATTTTCTTATTAAAATATTCCAGAGTTTTAGGGAGGTGGAAGGGAATCACGGTGGGGTGTGGGAGACCAGGGTGTGGGGAAGAAGGTGGTGAGGGTCTGCTTAAGAATTAAGCAGAAGTATTTTTAACAAAAATACTCATGAAAAAGTTTGGGAAATAAAATTTAAACTCCTAGAATGTTAGTTGAGGAAACCAGAATTACATCACTCTGTTGCCAACACAGCTACAGACTAACATGGTCAGGAGAGGAAAAGTTCCTTAGAGTTACTTTCATAATTCCAAAATTTGTTATTTTTCCTCTTAATTTTGGAAACCTTACAGATTTAAACTTTATCCTTTTAAAATAATTTGAACATAATTTACGTATTGTGATCTTAAAATGAAAAGATTTCCAGACAACCTCTTTACTGTAAGCTAATCCCCACAAGCCATGGCTCTCTTTTTCAGTGTTTAAAGCCTATAAACAGTTTTCTTGAGTTGTAACAACAAAGATCATGGGTTTGGATCCCTGTATCTCACACACACACACACACACACACACACACACACACACACACACACACACACACACACACGAGTTTTCTTGTTTTCTTGAAAGGCTATGACATTTTCCTCATTTAGCCCTAACACTTGACTATGAGGGAAGTTCATAGGCTGATTAGGATCTGCCCTCTTAGAGTCTTGGGGTGCTAGATCACTCACATTGGAGCCAGTGGCAGGGAAGGTATCTGAGTTTGATTCTTTTTATCACAAGCTTCAGTATTTGTTACCAGTACTTTTAAACAACTCTTCAAGAAAAATTGCTCTATTTCTTTCTCGCCACTATAGCAAGAGTAGATTTCTGCCATGGAGAGCCACAACCTCCATTAGTAAGGATGGTTACTGTGTGTCAGAGGTGTACTCATCATTGAGGGCCAGGTGGGATGTGGGGGAAACCCAGAAATGGCAGGGTGACCTGGTGGTTCTGTCCTTGGAAAGGGGATTGGATTTTGCTGTTTGTGTATTTATACTGTATAATAGATACCGTATTTTTCCTTATTGTCTGTATATGTATTGATTTTCATGTTTATGGTATTTTCCCATGCCGCGATTTTATATTTTTTCAATGTTAAATTAAATTGATTTGGGTAACTTTTCTTCCCCAAAAAAGTATTTTCCCCTTTGACTTAAGTATATATATCTGACCTGTTGAGGGTGGTTTTTTTGGGGTCTAGTTGGCCTCCAAGGATCTATCCTTAAATTATATGCAAAGTAGGAATGGTATACAGTAGCTTTTAGACAGCCACTCATTTGAAACATCTTACCCATTAAGGCTATTTTTTCAAAATGGCATCTCTTACCAAAACAAAGCTTAGAAAACCTCATGTACTCTTGAATTCACAGGTGTTTTTCTTTTGTATCTTGCCTTCCCCTTTCTTCCTATCACAAGGAATGTTTCTGTTGTAACTCCTAGTCACTTAAATGCCATTCAGCTTCTTTAGGGGGAAAAAATGTCTGACTGAATTCACTAGTGGAAAGAAGGCTTGACTAAATTTGGTTTTTTATAGCCAATGTGGAAGACATCATAGTCTCGAAGCAATCAGTAGAAATCTCACTAAAACTGTTTGTACCCTGATTATGGGTAACAACTTAAAAGGCAAGGGTATATAAAAGTAACAACAGTTTGTGAGAACCAAAAAGCACTAGGTTAAACATCAAACTTGGTTTTTGCAGGCTTAATAAATGGGTGCACTTGAACAATAATCATCAACAGATATAGTTACTTGAGCATTGTAGAGCAGTGGAGTTCAAAATCCAAGATTCATCTGGGATGCTTACTAAAAGAAATGCGAAGTCTTGAAACTCACTCTTAGAGATTTGTATTCCATTGATTTGGGTGAAGACCAGGAATGTGCATTTGTAACAAGCTTTCCAGGTGACTCAAAAGCAAGTCATCTGTAGACGACTCTAAGAAACTCTTCTATAGAAAGTGAAGTTGGAATAAAAAAATAATAGGTGATTTTTATACTGGACTGCTTTACAAGAACTTCAAACAATAGGAGAGAAAGCTGCTCATCTGTGATAACTATTGGCCTCTTCTCACTCTGAAAGCAGCAGGAGATATTAACTTTGTATTCCCTTTGGAGATTCATTTTGAATGAAGGTTTTTCCTTCTGTTCCATTTCTGGCTCTTCCAAGTCCTCACACAAGAGAATGAAGTCACAATGCATGTATTACCTTTTAAAAGAATGAGATACAGGTATTTATGCTTACTTTGTTTTTACTACTTGTTTTATTCCTTACAGAAGGTGTGTCTCAACACTCTACAACATCATTTTCTCTTTAGGTAGAATGATGTCTATAAGATCTTTCGTTATTATAGAATCATAAATTTTTCAAGCTGGAATAAATCTTTGATATAATCTAATCTAATGTTCTCATTTGTTAGAGGAGGAACCTACATACTAGAGAAAGGAGAAAATATACCCATGGCCACACAGCCAGTTAACATTCAGTTGGTATTAGACTCCATCCATATGTCTTGACTCATGGTAGTTAAATGATATATAAGGCAAATTTTTAAAGAAGTATTTATTAATATATTCGTATAAAACATTGTAAAGGTAACCACATAAAATGGTTATTTTTTCCATTCTGAAGTAAATGCTAAGCATGCTTATTAATGAAGCTAATTAGTATATGACATTCTAAAGTTAATTAAAATTGTTACTCTAAATGTGTCTTCCTTGGTGTATTGTGGGGGATTTGGTTATTGGGATGTAGAGTAGAGTGCTTGCTTAAACCTGGGAGCCCATCTTACAGCTATTTGATGTAAGAAAAGAAACATGGCCATATCTAAACTAAGATATGTAAGGTGTCTATTCCTAGCAGATGTAAAGGAAAACTTTCTGACTTCCACCTTCCCAACCCTACCCAGCCTCACCTGTCCATCTTCCAGACTAAAATTTGGAGATATGTTAGTGCAAGGTGCTGGGCTCTAGGTAATCATTTCAAACATCCCTCACAGAGAGAAAAAGTAGTGTTTGTATGTTTGTTTTTAAATAACCCAAATACAAATTTATGTTGTGTTCAGCAAAATTGGAGTTCAGGTCTTTAATTTTAGAACATAAAGTGCCTGCTGTTTTAAGCATTGACTTGTATAAAAAGAATTGCATGTCTCACTCCAGTAAGTTTATGGGTTTTCTCATTTTAAGCTACATGGCTTTTAATCATGTAAAGTGAAACATTAGTTTTGTTGCATTTTATTATAGGTTCTTTGTTTGCAATAAAGACGCTGCTGTAATTAATTGATTTACATGTTCCTTCTCCCTCCTTTCCCCATTTGTACAACCTTGCCTTGATTAGTGGAAATTGTGGAGTGATTAATACACATGAACAAAGTCATGTGCTTGCAATGAAGAAGGGAGACTGCAGGGTGAAGGATTACATGGGGTTCTTAGTATAAATACTAACCAAAATGCATCCAAGCCCAATGGGAGGTGTTTAGAGAACTACTTTGTACCTGTGATTCCCAACAGCCAGCAGTTGATATTGCAAGGGTAGATGGTGCTTGGAACCAGTGATTAGCATATCCCCTCTGCCCTCTGAGCAGCTGGGGGTTTCTTGGAAATGCCAGTTGGAGTTGATAGTCGTTTCTGCATGCTCCTCAGGAAATTTTGAGGGAGTTCAGTATACCTTTTTCAGAGGTTTCTCGTGTTTTTTGAAGCTGTGTTAAAGAGTAGGGGAGCAGATACACCCCTCTAAAATTACTAAATTTGGGTTTGTCTGATAACCCTTCTAGAACAGAGACAATCTGGATTCTGTAACCCTCTGAAGTTGTATGTAAAATAGTTCTTGAGCAAGTAAGTGGTGGTGCATTATTCTGGAGAGAAGATCTTCGGCTTTATCAGATTCTCGAAGGGATAGTGATCAAACAAAGTTAAGAACCATGGCTGTATTAGGGTCTCAAACTTTTATTTTGAATACAAAAATTGTTAGGAATAAAGATGATCTTTAAACAAGGTAATACTATAGACCAATGCTTCCTAACTTTTTCACCTTATAACACAAAAAGACATTTGTATGATATTCAAGGATAAACTGAGACACACTGGGATAATCTGTTGAGGCTGCTTACAGCCAGAAGTGACCGGCCATGCCCACCCCCGCTCTAAAGAAATTAGTATCTCAGCTTACGTATAATCCATTTATGGCACTATGGTTGGGAAACTTTTATAGACTACCTTGGTCTCTAATTCAACCCGGATTTATTGCTAATCAAAAATCAGCTCTCAACCTAGCCATAAGCATTCTGCAGACTATGATGAAGGTGCAGACTTCCTGTGACTGTACAGCTGCAGTGTACCAGAGTCGTATCAGAGCAAGTGCTGTGGCCTTGAAGCCTTTCTACTTCCCTTTGGCCAAACCTCACCCACTCAGTGGATATGAGGAGGCAGTGATTGACCATTGGTGCTTTTGCAGGGAGCAAAGTTGAAACAGCTGCAGTATGAGAATCTTATAACCACAGTTTATTTGAGGATTGGTGTGGTTTGAGGATTTACCAGGATTAGAGTGTTCGTCAGCCTGGCTCTGTCCACAGATCTGTTTCCCTGACCTGCCACCCTGGAGGGGGTTGACCTCCCATCGAAATGAATTACAGGGGTTTCAACTCTGACACAGGCCCTAAGTTTATTGACTTTGCTGTTTCCTCCTTACTAAAAGATGCTCTTTCTAAATAGGCTCCTAGACTTAAGTTCTTGAAATAGAAGTATGGGGAAGCAGTTAGCTAGGATAGTTGTCCTTAGCCAGCTCCAGGAATTCTCTCCATCTTCATTGGAAGAACACCCTGTGGAAGTGGCATAACTTAACACTCTACTCACGGGTGACAGTTTTTTACAGGAAGGACCTCTGGCAGGATGGTTCTGGAAACCACAGAGCTCTTCTGTAAAATGAACTCTCTGTGTTGCTTAGTTACTGAATATATTATATAGTTGTAGTTGCATCCCTAAGTGTGCATGTGAACACTATTGTCTGTTGTTCAGTTGGGTATTTTGTTTGTTTGTTTTGTTTTGTTTTGTTTTTTCAACCAGTAAGGGGATCTCAACCCTCAGCACGGTGTGGTCTGCGCCACGCTCAGCCAGTGAGCGCACCGGCCATCCCTATGTAGGATCCGAACCCGCGGCCTTGGTGCTACCAGCGCCGCACTCTCACGAGTGAGCCACGGGGCTGGCCCTCAATTGGTATTTAATAATGTGTTGCCAGTTAATTGCTCTGAATTGTCTAAACTGTCCATTCTCTTTATTCAACTGTCCGTTCCTCTTCACTCCTATTGCTGCTCCTGTCATATTCTGGGTCTCATGTTCTCATGCTGGGTAACTGCAGCATCTCTCTACCTAGCCTTTGTTGTGAGGGAAGAATAGAATTCCAAATTACCTCAGAGAAGCAGTTCTCAAATTTCATTCACAAATATTTAGCAACAATCATTTGCCAGGCTTGAGTTGGCCATGAGAAACAAAGCTCAGGATAGTCTTTGCCCTCAAAAGGCTCTCAGGACCAACTTCACTTCTTGTCCCATTAGCGCACCCTGCAGGACACTGCCACTTCTTAAAGACAAGCTAATTCTTTTTTTTTTTTTTCCTTTTTGTCCTTTTTTTTAAATTTTTTTTTTATTTTTATTTTTTTATTTTTATTTTTTTA
>NW_007727289.1:115114-127771 GCF_000696425.1 Galeopterus variegatus | reverse complement strand
CCAGTAACGGGATCGCAACCCTCGGTGTCGCACCCATACCGGGGACCGGCAACGGGATCACAACCCTCGGTGTTGCACCCACACCGCGCTCAGCCATTGAGCGGGAACCGGTCTCCACATGGGATCCGAACCCTCGGCAGGAGCGCCGCCACGCTCCCAAGCGGCGCACTCTCCAGTGCGCCACCAGGCCGGCCCAGACAAGCTAACCTCGGCGGGAGCGCCGCCACGCTCCCAAGCGGCGCACTCTCCAGTGCGCCACCAGGCTGGCCCAGACAAGCTAACTCTTAATTCTTCTGCTCAACTTCTGGTGATGCTCCAGTCCTTAATCAAATCCAAATTCTGCCTGACATTCAAGGCCCTGAAGACCTGACCTATCCTCACTTCCCCTTCCTTAAACATGTGGCTCGGCTCTTCACTCACCTGTGAGCATCCTGAGGATTTGCTCTTTCAATTAGTATAACACATGCTTCTAAGTCAGAACCAAGTTCCTCTCAGTACCTCTACAGAGCTTATGTGGGAATCACCACCTGAGAGTGGTAGAATGGCAAAATGGTACCAATATTGGCTTTGGAGACTGGCTTTCACCCTTGCTCTGCTACTTGCTAGCTTTATAGGCTTGGGTTTGTTTATACAATATACTGACCCTCAATTTTCTTATGTGTAAGATTGGAATAATAATAGAACCTTCCTCAATGAACCGTTGTAAGGATTAGATTAGTTAATAAACATAAAGCACTTGGTGCCTGACACACAAAGGGCTCAATAAATTTTATCTCAGATTTAGCATTTAATTGTATATCACTGCTTGCTATTGGTTTTGTTTCACCAGTTAGATTACAGACTCCAAAAGTAGGCACTCTTACACTTACTTGATTCTCCCCGTAATACTACTACAGAGTCAGATACGTAGGAATCGCTTATTAGACACTTCAGTACCAAAAAACTTCCAAATAAAAAAGATTTGACCTCCATTTAGGGTTGTCTGATTGACAGATTATAGGTTCCTAAGCATCCATCTACTAATTCACTTGTAAGATTGCAAAAGAGACCAAATTCTCCCTTAATTTAAGCTTTTAGGATTCCTTTAAAATGTCATAGGAGTTTTTATTCTTCATCCCCTGCAAAGGCTTTAGGTCAGAAGGAGTGGTGCTTTTCAAACCCTGGTTGCTATTACAGTTGCCTGGGGAGCTTTAAAAACACTGATGTCTGGGCCGAGCCCGTGGTGCATTTGGGAGAGTGCGGTGCTGGGAGCGCAGCAGCCCTCCCGCCACAGGTTCGGATCCTATATAGGGATGACCGGTGCGCTCACAGCGCTCACTGGCTGAGCGCGGTGCGGCCGGTCTCAAAAAGGACAAAAAAAAAAAAAAAAAAAAACACTGATGTCTGAGTCCCTCCCAGGATCAATTACATCAAAATGGGGGTTGGAGGGGTCCTACCATCTCTAATTTTTTTCTTTTAATTTTTTTAGTATGCTCCCTAGGTGATCCTAATGTCCAGCGTACAGTCTCTGAGGTAGAGCAATGGAAGATTTTATTCATGGAATATTAGAGCCAGAACAGATTCTTAGAAATCATGTAATCTACTGCTTTACTTTACAGATGAGAAGCTGAAGACAAGCCAGGAGGTGATTACACCATAGCCATACCAGCTGCTTAAAGAGAGTCCCTACTTGAATCCAGTTCTAGCTCTGTCTCCACTTCTCAGAGCAATGTTCTCCCAAACCAGAGCTCATCAGAGGAATTTGCCAAAGAGAGGGGGCAAAGGCTGTTTGTCAGGGTGGCCTCAGCAGAGGTGGAAGGGGTAGAAGAGAACACAGGTTCCAAGTCCCCAACCCTTATTTTGTCCAGAGCAGCTTAGCTTTTACTTGTGTATGATTGGGGAAAACATGTTCTGCAGCTTAAAGGAAGAGGTCAAAAATCAATGACCCCTCCCCTCATTTTACAGATGAGGAAACTGAGGCCCAGAGAAGACTGCAAAGCCATTCAGCTGTCAAGTGGCAGAGCTGTTAGAAAAATTCAGGCTTATTAACTCCCTGAGGTACAAGGAGGTAAAGTGACTTCCTCAAAGGCACAAAACTAGTTAGCAGCTAAACAGGGATACTTGAATGCAGTCTCTAGGACTCTCAATCTAGAATTTGTACTCAGTGTCAACACTGTAAGACGCTGATATTAGAAACATCGGAATGTGAATGTATCGTGGAATCAAAGAAATATAATATTTGCCTGATATCCAAGTTTCTTCAGGTACTGAGCTCATATTGAGCTCAAAAAGCATGTACTGGGTAGGTCTTGGATGTGAATCTCCCTGAACTTTCCCAGAGAAAGAAGGAGGAGCATGGGAAAGAGAAGGGAATTTGGAATCTGATAAGAGTTGAGTTCAAATCCAACAGTTGTGATCTTGAGCAACCCCTCTGCTTCTCTAACTGTGGTTTCCTGGATTCTAAAATTGGGTTCTAATACCTCACCGAGTACGTGAGGCCAAAGTGCCAAGTACAGGCTTGGCATTGATGGGGGCTTGGAAGTGATTTATGAAGCTGAAGTTGGCACTCCTGCCATTGATCTGACCCCACTCTCTCCAGGGCTGCCAGTGGGAGCAGTCTGCTTTCCAGGACTTGAGCTGTCAGGCCCAAGCCCTGGGAAGAAGATAGATGCTGGGAGGGGAGAGGAACACGACTCAGCCCCAGAAATCTTGGGATAACAGCAGGTTCTGGGCCATGATCAAGGGTGGGTACAGAATTCTCCCACAGGGGTGAGTGGACTCTGCCTTGGTCTCAGATACTTCCCACCTGCCTGACCCAGGGGCTGATCTTCTGGTATTGCACATTACTTTGGATGAAAGCATCATTAACTCTAAGGCCCTTGTTAGGGATAACATTTTACCTGTGAGCGGTGACACATTTCCCTCTGAATAACAACCGCTAACATTTGTATGGTGAATGCCCCACAACTTACAGACTATTTCCTTATGACATTGTGTTCGATTTGATCTTCACAATAAAATAGGGATGTTGGTTAGGCATATTATCATTTTTTATTTTTCAGCAAAAGAATTAGAGCTCAGAGAGGTTGTATGGCTTGCCCAAGGTCACAGTGCAGAAGTGGAATGTTAATCCTGGTTTCACTCACCCATCAGCAAGCAACATAATTGAGCAGCTACCACTGGCCTAGCTCATGCTGAGAGATTCAGGGATCTGGGGAATGTCAGAGGAGCCAGACACATTCTCTGTTCTCAAAGGACTCTCAATCCAGAAGTAGAGATGGACATGTAAGCAAAAGAAGGTCAGTGCAAAGAGAAAGATGCTGAGTGCTGTGGGAGTCCACAGGAGGCAGAGCAGGACAGCAATTAGGAGTGTGGGCTTTGACCCAAAGAGCCTGCCATCCTGTCTCCCACTGAACCACTATCTACCTTGTAACTCTGGGCAAGTGACTTAACCTCTCTGTGCTTCAGCTTCCTCTTCTATAGCATAGAGCTAATGCTGTAAACTTTAATATGAGAAAACACATGCAAAACTCCTGGTGCCAGGCAGAGTACTCAACAAACATGAGCTATTAGTTCTCTGGACAGTGGAAAAGAGGATGGTCAGGGAAGTCTGCACAAAGAAGGCAGCATTTTGATTAGGCATTAAAGGGCAAGTTTCCCCAGATGGGAGGAAGTCATTCCAGGCAAAGAGAATATTTTACACACAGAGTATAAAGGGGGAGCTGGCACACTGGGGAATAGGAATCTGAGCATATGGGAGCAAGAGGGCAGTGCTGCTGTCCTCAGCTCTTCTGCTTGCTTCACCTCAGCAGGCTTAGTTTGTCTGAGAGACCAGAGGAGGGGACAGGTGCTTTGATCGGGAAAGTGATGAGGAAAAGGGTTGTTAGGTAAGACAAGCTTTAGGGGGAGGACCCTGGCCCCCAGGAGCTGTGGGAGGACACATGGTCTCCCACAGGAGAGGGTGCAGCCTCCAAAGAGGGGTGGACTGTGTGACCGGTGTCACCTACCTTTCAATTCTGCTGAAGACAGTTCTCCCATCCTGCCATGGTCAGTGTGTCCAGCTGCTAACAGAGTGTCCAGAGACCCCAGGAGGGAGCAGGTCTCAGCCCACTGTGCTGGATGTGCAGGGGCTCTCATGAAAGGGGACTGAATCCTAGTCTTGCTAGGGCAGGGTGGCCTTGCACAGAGGTGAATGTTCAGGAGCAGTTGTTCCAGGCAGGATCTAGCTGTTGATGGGGACGGAGCAATGGAACAGTGCCTAGAGAGCTGAGGAGGAAGGGTTGTTTAGGGCAGGAGGGCATCTACCTGAACAATGTAGAGACCTGCACCGTCTTTTTAAAACATTTTTTAAAGTTTTAATTTTATCATGGTTATACAGGCACATAGCTTAGAGTCAAGTTCTATATCTTTAAATAACATGCTTGGATTGTTATTCTGTAATTTGTTTCCCCAGTTTTTATGGATTATCTAGTGGCATCCCACTATGAAAGACTAGAATTTAGCTGTTTTCCCTCCCATTTCCACCAAACACTCACACACTCCCCACCCCTTCATCCTTTCAATATAGTTCTATTGTAATTTTACTTAGATAATATTCAGTGTTTACATCATCATGACTATGTAAATGTATTCAGAAATGAACCCATCTAATAAATGGTGAATTCATTTTCATTCATGCAGAACTTTTTGTTTTACTTAGTTAATAATTATCTTTTTTTGGCTTACATATTTATTACTAATTCAATCCCAAACTCTTCTACCTTTCCATTGATTTATCTGTTTTTGTTTTTTTTTTTTCCCCTTTTTTGTCTTTTTTCGTGACCGGCAACGGATCGCAACCCTCAGTGTCACGCCCGTACCGGACCGGGACCGGCCACGGGATCGCAACCCTCGGTGTTGCCCCCGCCCCTCACTCAGCCAGTGAGCGGCCGGTCTGTATGTGGGATCCGAACCCTCGGCAGGAACACCACTGCACTTCCCAAGCGGTGCACTATAGCAGTGCGCCACCGGGCCGGCCCTGATTTATCTGTTTTAATTGCTAGTATTCCCAGTGTTTTTCCACAATATATTTTCATTGTCAATGTACAACATTTCAGATATTTAATGAGTTAAATAGATTTTGATTTTGTGTATAGTTTAAAAAGCCATTTTAAGTGTACAGTTCAGTGACATTAAGTATATTAACACTGTTGTGTGACCATCATCATTATTTATCTCCAGAACCTTTTCATCATCCCAAAGTGAAGATAGTATGTATTTTTTTCCCCTCTCTAAGTTATATTAACTATTTCTGCTTACAAAAATAATGTGTTCAATGTAGACAATTCTTTTCTTTTTCTTTTTTTTTTTTTTTTTTTTTTTTTTTTTTTTTTTTTTTTTCTTGGCTGCTGACCAGGATGAGGATCCAAACCCTTTACCTTGGTGTTATCAGGACCACACTCTATAACCAACTGAGCTAACTGGCCAGCCCCTGACAATTTGGAAAAGACATAGAAAAGCACAAAGAAGAAACTAAAAATATCCCATAATTCCACAAATTGGTTAGAGACTTGAGAAAGATGTGGAAAGGCATCCTAGGGTGAGATGAAACCCTCCCACTGGCTCAGAGGATTTGAATTGGGGAGCAGTAGAAAACAGTTTTGAGTATGAAGGGTGAAGATATTATAAACATATCTGCCTTTTCTGTCTTCCTTAAAAAGGAATGAATGGGGAAAGCAGTGAGTGGTTCTAATTGTGAATCCAACCTAGTAAAGACTCCACCAACTGTTCTGGTTATCTCTTACTCTATAGCAAACCACCCCAAACTTTGGGGTGTAAAACAGCAAAAATTTGTTTTTATTACTGTCTCACAGTTCTGGGGGTTAGCTGGGCTCAGGGTCTCCTATGTGGTTGCAGGCAGACACAAGGGCTGGAGGCATCAGGAAAGCTTCCTCACTTACACGTTTGGTTCCTGGGCTGGAAAGACTCAATGAGCTGGGGGATGGAACAGCTGGGGCTCCTCCAGCATCTCTGTCTCCACGTGATCTCCCCAGGTCTCTGCAGCATGGTGGTTTCAACGTGGCCAGACTTCTTACATGGTGGCTCAGAGCTCCAAAGGTACGTGTCCCCCAAGAGAAAGCCAGGCAGGAGCTGTATCCCCTTTTACAGTGAACCTTAGAACCCATGCAGTATCACTTCCACCACATTCTATTCTTTAGAAATGAGTCACTAAGGCTGGCCTACATTCAAAGAATGAATGGAGGAGTGTCAAAGAACTTGTAGACATATTTTAAAACCACCACAAGGGCAGATTCTGTTATCTATTCTAAAATATGAGTGCCACAGACCCCCCTGCTCGTCTACAGAGCAGGTGGTCCATAAATTTGTGATTTAGAGTCATAGAGCTGATAAAGATTTTAGAGATTATTCAGGCAAGTGCTTTCCAACGTTTTTTGATGCTCAATCCCCTTTCACAGTAAAATGCAATCTTGACCCTCTACCCGTAGTGATTTAAAATTTTCGTGATTTTTGCATGGCTTATGATAAAAGGGTAAATTTTTTTTGTACATTCATTTAGAAAACATTCATTGGGATCTTACTATATCTCCTGCACTGTGCTAGATTCCAGGTAGACAAGAGTGAGCAAGATGCACATGGTCCCTGCCACAGTGAGCTTACTGTGTAGCAGTGTTGCCAGATGATTTAATAAAGAATTATAGTGGCTGGCCAGTTAGTTTAGTTGATTAGAGACCAGTGTCATAACACCAGGGTCAAGGGTTTGGATCCCTGTATCAGCCAGCCACCAAAATATATATATATATATATAATAAAGTGTACTAAATGCTCTTCAGAGGAGAACCAGCTCACAAAATAATTTCTCTGGTTTTGATCTCTCTGCTCAGATAAAAATAACATTTCCAGCACTTTAAGGTTTTTACTTGGATGCCATACAGGTCCCTCACACTCAATGTGTTAAAAAAAGCCAGTGGTCTTCCTCTCCCCAGTCCTGCTTCTCTCCATGTTCCCTTGATTTAGTAGCATCCCATCTACCTGGTCAAATCACTACAAACTTTCCTTCTCCACTTCCACTGCTTCTCTTGACTAAGTCTTAAAAAGCAGCAAACAAACAAACAAACAAACAGAAACTGCAGTCCTCTAACCTTGTCCCATTCTCTCAACCCCTACATCAACCTGTCCTCAAGATGTCACTTCGGTTTTAGAATTATCTCAAAAGCCTGTCTGCTTAGCTCAGTAGGTTAGAGTGCAGCCTTGTGATACCAAGGTCACAGGTTCAGATCTCTGAACTGGCCAATCACCAAAAACACCCCAAAACACAACTATCTCACAGCAGTTATCCTAAGAGAAAAATATTAATCTTATAACAGCATATTGTTAATTCAAGGCAATTGTTAAAAAGGTAATTAAGTTGATCATTAAAAAAAACTCTCCTCCTCATTTAACGAGTGATGCATACTGATTTTAAAGTAATTTTTAAAAAAAGCATGACTTGGGCTGGTCCCGTGGCGCACTCAGGAGAGTGCGGTGCTTGGGTGCGCAGCAGTGCTCCCGCCGTGGGTTCAGATCCTATATAGGGATGGCCAGTGTGCTCACTGGCTGAGCGTGGTGCGGGCGACACCAAGCCAAGGGTTGCGATCCCCTTACCAGTCAAAAAAAAAAAAAAAAAAAAAGCATGACTTGTCAACAAACAAAACTATATATTGAATTTGATTCGGGGACCAAATATACACAGAATTTTAACCATGTATGATAGGATCAAAAATAGACAAAAATTGCTTTCATGATATGATTGCATTTTGTGCTAAAAAAAAAAAAAAAGAAAAATTTTGTTTGTGTTTAAACAATCATTTAGTGAGTTAATATTACTTCTGAATGTTGTAAAATACTCCCCTATGAATATGGTATTTTGTTTTCATCTGTTTCCGATACAAAATATAAGATTTAATAGATATTAGCTTGGCCTGCTTCACTTTTTTTTCCCATTAATTTTTATTTTTTAAATTTATTTGTAAAATTTTGATTGACATGTAATAATTGTTCATATTTGAGGGGTACTGTGTGATATTTTGATACGTTTACAATGTGTAAAGATCAAATGAAGTCAACCAATATATTCATCACCTCAAACATCTGTCATTTATTTGTGGTAGAAAACATTCAAAATCCTCTCTTCCAGTTAATTGAAAGTATACAAGATATTGTTGTTAATTGTAGTCACCCTACAGGGCTATAGAACACTAGATCTTATTACTCCTATCAGGCTCTAATTTCATATCCATTAACCGGCCTCTCACTATTCCTCCTCGCACCTATCCTTCCCAGCCTCTGGTAGCTGCCATTCTACTCTCTAATTCCATGCGATCAACTTTCTTAGCTTCCACATATGAGAGAGAACATGAGGTATCTCTGTTCCTGGTTTATTTCACTTAATGTAATGTCCTCCAAACTCATCTATATTGCCACAAATGACAGGATTTCATTCTTTTTATGGCTAAATAGTATTCCATTAGTTGTTTTTTTGGTTTTTGTTTTTGGGGGTTTTTTAGTTATATTTCTAAAACACAAAATAAAAGATCTTAGGATCTATTGGGAAGTATTTCTCCACAAATAACATACTGTAGATGTAAATGATCTGCTTTTCCAGTAAACAAAAAGCCAAATTAAATCGAATTGTTATTAAACTTTATTTATTTATTTATTTATTTTTTTTTTCCTTTTGGTCTTTTTTCGTGTCCGGCAACGGATCACAACCCTCAGTGTCGCGCCCGTACCGGACCAGGACCGGCAACAGGATCGCAACCCTCGGTGTTGCAGCCGCACCTCGCTCAGCCAGTGAGCGGGAACTGGTCTGTATGTGGGATCCGAACCCTCGGCGGGAGTGCCACCGTGCTCCCAAGTGGCGCACTGTAGCAGTGTGCCACCGGGCCGGCCCATAAACTTTATTTTTTTAAACACTGTTTTTTGGCATATTGGTGACTAATGACTTTTGATTAGAAAATAACATTTTTTTCCATGAGGATCAGCTTGGTTCAAATTTGCAACATTATCATTTTCTCCTCAGCATCAGATTCTTGTGGTTTAGCTGTCAGTGCTCCTCATACTTATTGTCATATATTTCTCAGGGTCCAACATGGCTATAAATTAAACCATATATAAATAACTAATATTGAAAGTAATTTAAAGCTGTTTAATGATAAAAGCCATGACAGTGAGCCATGTTCACCTGAGTATGTTCCTTGGTCCTCCACTGACCTCCACCCATGTACATCTCGTACATGCTTGGAGGCTTTCCATGGAACCATGTGAAAGAGGAAAATAATGGAATATTTTATTGATTGATTGAAAAAATTAAAACATGTGCTAGATCCACTTTTAATGATGTGAACTCTTTGGAGTCACTGGTTAGAAACATGCATCATACCCAGCCCTCTTATCTTTCTCAATGATGAAGCTGAGGCCCAGAGAGAGGATGGAAGTTGCCCAAAGTCTGCAACCTTAGCAGGATAAGAACCACGGCTTTTATTCCATGTGCTACATTTGGTTGGCCTGAGTCTATCACTCTACCCTTCATCATCTCACACCTACTCTTCACCCAGAGCCTGTGTGCTGAGATATGAATACAGAGAAATTAAATGGATTTTTCTATGTGGCTTGTAGAATTAGTCTCTTTATATGGTGACACCTTGTCTATCACTCTACCCTTCATCATCTCACACCTACTCTTCACCCAGAGCCTGTGTGCTGAGATGTGAATACAGAGAAATTAAATGGATTTTTCTATGTGGCTTGTAGAATTAGTCTCTTTATATGGTGACACCTTATTGATCCATCAATTCAATTGATGGTTAAATCATCAACTGCTTTCTAGATGACTTACAAAGCCTGCCCATATGGCCCCAGCCTCCTCTTGGGCTTCATCTCCTGCCTCTGCCCTCCTGCCCAGTTCACACCTACACTCTGCTTACACTGGGTTTCTTTAGGAAGCCTCCTCTGCCTCCCCCAACTCTGCCCTGAGTGCCCTTCCTCTCTATAGCCCATTACAGCCTGTGTCATATGGTGTTATAATTGCCTGTCTACTTGTCTGTCTCCCTCACTAGCCTAAGCACCGTGCAAGCAAGAACCCTCTTGTTCACCACTGTGCTTCTCATGCCCACAGTAGGGCCTCACCCATAGCAAGTGCCCCATGAATATCCGTGGAATCAGGGATTGAATCTGCCATTTCTGGAACATTTCCTGTGCTCTCATAGTACAAGGCCTCTGAAGAGGGTGTTTCTCCCACCACCCCTGTTGGTTCTACTCTCCTTAAATTGTCAAGACCCAGCTCACACATCCACAGCAATCAACAGTTCTGTGAAGCCTTCTTTCTCAACCTCAGCATTCCCCCACCATACACACAGTTAATTCCTCCTCCTCTTGCTCCCATCCTCCCTGCCACCCCACTGCCACTTAGGACAGATATTACTGTCCTTGTGGACAGTGTCTTGTATCTTTTATCCTGGTCCCTGGCACCTACACAGTGCGAGACTGGTCTTTCTGCTTAGGATTCAGCAGTGAACCTAGCAAACAAACCCCTGTCCTTATGAAGCCCACATTTTGGTTGTGGGGTGGGGGGAAGGACAGAATATAAATAAAAAAGTGGTAAGTGTTAAGGACAGAAAAGAGCAGGATGGGGCTGGCAGGTTAGCTCAGTTGGTTAGAGCGTAGCCTTGTAACACCAAGGTCATATGTTCAGATTCAGACCCCCATACTGGCCAGTCACCAAGAAAAAAAAAGGAATAGAGCAGGTCAGCAGGATAGGGAGAGTGGGAAGTTGTAAGGAAGCCTTGGCAGTATTTGGATTGGGGGAACAAAGCTCCAAACCTGCAGTGGCTGAGCAAAGGTCTTAAGAATGGAGGGGAGGAGGCTGGCCTAGATCAAGTTACAGCAAGGAAGCTAAATGTGGCTGGAGAGGTGGTGAGCAAAGGGAATGGTGCAGGAGGGGAGGTCACAGAGGTCAAACAGGCCTTGCGGTTCATAAGGACTTTGGCTTTTGCTCTGAGATAGTTTTGAGCGGAGAAGTGACACAATCACATTTTTTACAGGCTCACTCTAGCTGCTGTATTGAGAAAAAGACTAAGGGGGTGCGGACAGGGGCAGAAACAGAGATCCATGAGGGGGCTACTGCAGCAATCCAGGTGAGAGGTGATGGTGCTTGGGCCAAGGTGGTAGTGGGAAAGTGGAGAGTGGAATATCTGAACGTGAAGAGTCGCCGATAACTCTACATTTTTGACCTGAGGAACAGGGAAGGATGGAACTGAGATGGGCAAGACTGGGAGGAGCAGGAGTGATAGGGAAAACCAAGACAAGTTTGTCTATTAGACAACTAATGGAACTGTTGAGTAGATAGCTGAATACACAAGTCTGGGGTTCAGGGGAAATGGTCCTGGCTGGCAGCATAAAAGTGGGTATCATCGCATAAAGATGCCATTTAAAGCCTTAAGGACTAAATGAGATCACTAAGAGAAGTGTTTCCAGGAAGAGGGAGTGATCTGCTAAGTCAAATGCTGCTGCTGCATCAAGTAAAGATGACGCCTGGCAATGAATGAATAAATGCCAAGTCCTGTTAGATCTGCAAAGTACAGTTGATTATTAAGGGTTAACTAGCAACAGATGGGTGCAGAGACAAAATGGGTCTAAGTCACAGGAACACTTAAAGACACAGGGAATGGAAGAACTATGGCATCTTGGCGTTGGAAGAGATCTTAAATAAGTCATTTAATCTGTACTCCTCTCCCCACCCTAACCTGACAATGAATTGAATCCCTGGCTTTAGAACAAGAAATATTTGTGGGGTACTGAGGCAACCAGTCTATGTCAGTTAGAGAAAGTACAGGGTTGAAGACTGAGAGAAAGGACACAGTAAATGCTGGACAGCAGAGGCAGAGAGAAGGAGTGGAGATGACCTCTGGAGTCAGAAGACCAAGGCTCAGGTCCTGCATCTGCTGCTACCTAACCTCCTGTCCTTAGGCAAGTCACTTCATGTCCTCCCAGCTCAGTTTCCCAGTGTGTACAATGGGAGCAATCAAATCTTCCTTGTCCTTTCCAGGGTTGCAGTGAGTTCTGAATATAGACCTCACTGGGATAGAATAATGCTATGAGTAATAGAGCAATACCTTGGGATAGAGTAATGCTATGCCTGGGTTAGTTACTGCAAGAGCAAGAAAAGGAGGCCAAGAGAAACCCTCAGCTTGGAATGGCAATGCAAATGGGGATGAGGAGGAAACGATCATGTCCTCAGTGGGTCTGTTGGTGCAACCTCCGGAGAAGCTAACCAGGATTCTGGGCTGGAATGGACTGGGCTCGGGTGGCAAGAGGGGCTATCCGGACAGAGACCGAGGCCTTGAATCTGCCTCCACTGAGCCTGGAACAGAGATGGAAGAGGCCCTGAGGCAGCGACGGCGAAAAGAAATGGAGACACCGAGACAGAGAGACCCAGAGACTGGAGACTCAGCGACAGACACAGAGACTAAGAGGCAGGTCCAGAAACAAGGGGCCCAACAAAGTCCCGAGGCGACCCTGGAGAGGGCGAGGCACGGGGGCTCAGACCCGGGCAGCGCAGAGCCCTCGCAACGTGGAGGGTAGTGGCGCGCGGGCGCGGGGTCCCCGGCGGGGCCCGGGCGGCCGCGATCGTCGGGCGCCCCC